>NW_009702872.1:37457-60654 GCF_000703405.1 Apaloderma vittatum | reverse complement strand
GAAGAGCGTAGGTTTAGACCAGATGTAAGGAAGAAGTGGCCTTGGGAGTGGTGAGGCACACACTGGGAGTGGTGAGGCACTGGAACAGGTTGCCCAGGAAAGTTATGGATGTTCCATCCCTAGAAGTGCTCAAGGCCAGGTTGGACGGAGCCTTGAGCAACCTGATCTAGTGGGAGATGTCCCTGCCATGGTAGGGCGGGTTGGAACTAGATGATCTTTGATGTCCCTTCCAAGTCAAATCATTCTATGATTCTAAGAGAGAACTATGTCCAGTGCAGGGTCTGGTAGCATTTCTCTCCCTTGTATTTCCTCTCAGAGATATTTTGCCTCAGTCACAGGTCACCAAACTCTTTGGCTATCGGATCTTGCTTGTTTTAATTACAAACCGTTCCTGGTTTGATAGTTTTTCCCTCTTCCTCATGCCATTTCCTGGCTTTTCTTTTGTAATTATGTAGTAGTAATGGCTCTTAAAACTTTCTACAAGGGTGTTACATCCATTACAACAGCAATTCCATTTTAGTAGCAATTCACATGTTATGGAAAGAGATATTAAATTGGAGGTGATGTTACAATAAAAATCATACTATTATAAAAAAAACAGAGCATTGAAACTAGTATTATAACAGAAATATTTTAATAAAGGCAATAAATATACCCAACAGAAGAAAATCAGGGATGAAACAGGGACAATAAGAGTTTTTTACTGCCATGCCAATTTTGCTTTTTTTAATGTATTGATGGAATATTTCATTGCAACAGCACTATGATTTTATCATAAGTGTAAGCCATAAAACATGTTTCTTGCAGGCAGTGTAATTATTTCATTTCCTTTCCAATGGTAGGAAAGGGTCGCTGCAGTATATGGAATCAGCAGAGTGAATTACTAACTGGATGGAAATCCTTTCCTGAATTTCCTCTGCTGAAGGAGCTGAAGCGGGAGTGAGGAGCACTGATCCATAAGGGCCTGGAGGGGAGAATGTGTGGCATGAAGGAAAGTGATGGCAGCATTGCCAGGAGTCCTACACAATCTACGGTGTGTACAGCCAAAAAGAAAAAAATAATAGGTATGAGTAAAGAAATCTCTTCCAGAGCAAAGCAAATTTTTGGTAAAAAGTCTACTTGTGTCCACAAAGACGTGGCCATAAAATGTGATGCTGGGTTAAACAGCTTTCTCTTTGGGAGTGAAGATCCTTCCCCCTTGGCATAGAATAATGTGGAAAAAATACTTTGATTTCAGGTTCTCATACGTAGTTTCTACTCAGAATGAAGATGTACTCAGTGTAAGAAAGAAGGTGGCTGGAAAGGAGGAGTAGGAGTTTTGGAATTGTTTTCAAAATCATCCCAACATTTTATTTTGAAATTTTGTAAATTAAATTGAGCCAGAGAGCCTAAGTGTTAGGATTTCTAGACAACTTTTGGGTCCCTGTTTATTGGAATACCAGGGAAGATGGGGCTGTAGAAATTCGAGCTTGAAGGAAGCATTTCTGGCACCCTGGTTGCCTACACAGCACTGGGAGGGTCACCAGAGTTGGACTCTCATTGCTGTTTTCAACTTCTTTACCCTTTTTCACACAACCCGCAGGGACTTAATTACCTCACTGTTAGGTTGGGGTGAATGCCGTGTAAAATTGTACACGTCCTCTGTTCTCATACTGTTGTCTTAATAATGACTTCTTCTTTACTTATTTAATAAACAATTGAAATATAAACAATCACCAATGAATTTAACTGTGGGCATGGCAGTCCTTGTGATAAGCTTTATTTTTAATGAATTTCATTCCACCTCGGCCCCTAAATTTTTTTATTCAGAATATTTTATAGGAAATACCAGTGGTTTAAAAGCATGAAAAGCCTAAGAAGCCACTGAAATCTGTAATTGAAATGCAAATAGAAAGCCTCTGGCACATCAAATCAATTTTGGTCTTAATAAGAAATGGAAATAGAATGTGACACAGAAAAGTCCTGATGCCCTACATAAAGGTAGGGCTTTTTAAGTGGTCTGGTAAAACCAGAAATTCCTGTTTGCTGTAGTCACACTTTTAAATTGCTCCATTATTAAGTGATAATGTGATACAATTAACAGACTGCCGTTTGGTTACAGAAATCATTTTCTTCAAGGTACAAATCTCCCTTAAGACCATAAAACAAGCATTTCCAAGCTTGTGTCTGCAGTGTCTGGATTCACTGTATTTACAACTGCTCCAAACAAATTCACTGCAGGGTGGCAGCTCTGTGTCTCATTGCCCTAGGTTTGCCCTGGTATTAGGATACCTGGGCCAGAGATAACCTCACTGTGCCCGGACTCATTAACGCCCGCTCGGATGATCGTGTTTCAGTGTTTGATCCAAAGACCGTGGAAAGATTCACCTGGACTTCCGTCCATAATTAAGGCGGAGAAGAGCAGAGAGGATTAACTTTTTCAGAACTGAATGATTCATGTAATCATTAAATATATAAAGTTAGCATAGTTAAACAAGGTGTTCTCCTGAAAAGGTTTAGAGAGCACTTAGCTTTCTATCCAAAACTTCCCTGGATAGAAAGTTCTGAACCAGATATGGTTTCTTCATATGTTTTGTTTGTTTTTCATGAACAGTTCTATCCAGTTTTATTTGATCTGACCTGACTTAAACTGATCTACTATGATTTCATCCAAACCACAAACACAAAGCTAGACACTGATATAGATTTTCTAATGCTTCCAGTCAGAGCACAAATGATTGACTTCCTAAAAAACCAAGAAAACAATAATGTATCAAGCAAAAAAAAATATTTTTGATTGCTAAAGTGCCTTCTGCTGGGCTGGTGTAGAGAACTAGGAGGTAGTGAGAGTGAATGTCCTAATAATAAGGACCATGTGTTGTCAGACCAGGGTAGGTGGAGCCATTGTGGCCTTTGAAAGCTGCCATGGGGTCAGCCCAGCAAAGTCTTCCCAATTTCTGTCCACTGCCCCTACTTCTGATCAGGTCAGAGATTATGATCTTCCTGAAAGTGTCCTGATGGCCTCTTTACTTGAGGTGCAGAGCATCTTCTCTCAGCTCTTGATTAAAACACACATTGAGTGACAGGAGGGAGGTTGTTCTGTGATGCACCTTATGTCTGGAAAAGAATAAAATCTCCATGCAATGTTATTAAGATGCTGAGAGTTGGCTGGCATGTGTGACCTTGATGCAGAAAACACCATCTTGCCTTTTCCATCTTCCTCCTTTATTAGAGAATAATGACATTAGTGGAAAATTCCAATCTAAAGAAACATGCTTCACTGACATGAACTGAAATTTTCTGGTGATTTCAGCGGCTCTTGGCTCACACTTGGGCACTCTAATTCTGCATGATGCTGAGCACCCTCCCTCGTGGTTAAGTCAGGTTACACTTCCCAGGAGGAGTCTGGGAAGATCCATAGCTTCTAGGTCTCTGAAAGGGTTTCAAGGTATTGCAGAAGAAAGTGTGGCTGCAACACTGGTAGCCACATGCTTCCTGACACCCAAAATCATGGTGGCACAGATTTTCAGATTTCTATACTTACGGCTGGCATATACTCAGTAGATCAGCATAATCTGAAATCCTGGCTGTTATGCTGAATTCAGTGAGACGAGGCAAAGCTAACATAGCTGCTTTTATCCATGTGTGATCAAGCCTTTCCTCACTGCCCAGGCACATTTTAACTATGTCATTTGCTTCATTCCCCAAGGAGCGCAGAAACAATCATTACTTATTGCTGCTGCCTCATATTCATTTGATAATTGTAAGGTTTAGCTGGAGTATCAAGTTATCTGTATAACTTGCATTAAAGGTGTATGCAGCAGAAAAGAAGGGACTGCAAATGCCATTGTTTCAATCCTGCTGTATTTCCAATATGAGCTATATTTTACCTGGTAAATGACTGTTTATTATGAACTGTGCTGCATACATTTGTCCCCTCCTAGTACCCATTCAACAAACTAAACATCTTGCTGTGGGTTAAATGTGATGTCAGATCACGCTATCTCTCAAGAGAAATACATAAACGGGTGGTTATTTCACTGGAAAAAAAAATTATGCCTGTTCCCAGGCCATTAGGGAAATACCAGCAAAAGTTATATGGTATAAAAAATACAGGAGCTGGTTTTGCAAGTCAGTGTTCGATCACTGTAGCCTTGAACAGCAGGTTAAAGTCAGAGGAGGCAGTAAATCCAGCCATGGCTCTCTAACCAGTAGAGCTAGAAACACGGATCTTGTGCAAAGAAATAATTTAAAAGTGAGAAAATTAATTTCCAAAGCTTATTCAGAGATAAATAGGAAATGTAGAAGTTCCAACCCTCATATGTTGACAACTATGGATGTAGGTCTGAACAGGCTCTGGGATCTGTGAGTGTGAGAGAGGATCCAGGCACTGTGCTGAGCATGCTGGCCATCCCTCAGCCCAGCATCCCAGCACAGCTCTGACTCCACAGATCTTCATGATCCTGGGTAGACAGCCCATGAGAGACAGATTTTTGGAAAGGGTAAATCTCTCTGATTCCCAAAACAACCCTTAGCTGAAGTATGTGGCAATAAGCAACATGAAGGCTTCTCCCTCTGTGAATAAAACCTCTAAACTGAGTAAAGGAAGATTATAGGGAAAAGAGGAGTAAAGCAAAATTTAGCCCATCGGAATAGCTGACCCATACATATTCCTCTGTGTTTTTGGGGCAGGACTTCCTGTCCTAGACAGCACAACAATGCTAAGTTTTGTTAAAAAAAAAAAAAAAAAAAAGCACATCAATCTGGCTGACCTAAAGCTTTGGAACAAAAGTCTGCTTTTGGTCCCACTCACATCTCACTCCTGCAAGCTTGAGATGCAGGAGATGTATAGCTTGAGGATCAATACAGGTAGTGAACATAAGTGTATTTTCTCATAAAGAGCAGATCTAAAAATAAACAGAGAAGAAAAGGACCTGCAAACATGCTTCCCTGTCACTGGGTTATGTATCTACCCCACAGAAGCACAGAATCACTCAGACTGGCAGACACACCTGAAGACCACCCTGTCCATCACACCTGCTCAAAGCACAGTCAGTGAGAGCAGATTGCTCAGGACAATCTACAGTGAGGCTTTGAATATCTCCAGAGATGGAGACTTTGCAACCTCTGTGCAAATGTTTGACCACCCTTCTAGGAACACAGACCTGAAAATTATCTCCTCAATTATTACATCTGGTTTCTGTATCACATAAGATCCCTCATCGACAGGTACAGACACAGATTGGCTGTTACAGATCTATTTTGTTACCAAGTTGTTCCACTTCTGATGGCGAGAAATCCTCTTGCTATTTCCAAGTTAAGCATTTGCTGTTGTGCCAGCACTGCTGCTAGTTTAGGTAGCTCATTCTGCTCTCTGGCGCTTAACTCCACTAAGACCCAGAGCTGTCAGGTCCCTCCTCCCTGCCCTTAATATCTGACATCCCTCAGTGCCTCCAGGCCCAGAAGATTGCTGGCCTTAGAGCGGTTTAGAGGGAGCTCCAGGTTGGCCTGTACATTCCAGCACAGAGCCTTGTACCTGGGGGCTCTCAATCACAGCAACACAAAATCACCTCATCGGGATCAGCGTGTGTGGCTTTAGAGCTGACTCTGTTCTCACACTCCCTCCTGCTCCCAGGTGAGGATCATAACTCATGCAATCCTTGACCACAAAGGCTAAGGCTTTTGTGTGTAATTAAAGCAACATTTTTGCAAGTCTATTTTACATTTTATTTCTTTTAAATGAAATATTTCCCTTTTGTTCCCAGCAGCTATGACTACATTGGAATCACTTTGCAGTAAGTCTGAATACTGGTGCTAAGTTTGAATGAAGGCCCTTCAGAAAAGAAAAAATCCATTTATTTAGCTAAGCCTCGTCAAAAGAAACGAGCTCAGTTTTAGCTTTGTAAGCACACACGCAGAAAATGTAATGGTTTCTCTAGCAATATGTGGAAAATCCTGCAAAACCGCAGCTGGAATGCAGTGCCAAGTCTGACCACAGAAACAAAGACGGGGCTGCAATAACCTCCAAACACCAGCAAGGGGAGATGAGGCTACTCCAAAGCACCCCCATACCGCTTTTCAACCACTGACAAGGTCACATTTTGTTCGCTTAGTTTCCTCTATGAAAACAAAATCTTTTTGCACAAAGACTCCCTCTTGCACAGGCATTTGACAGCAGTTTAATTGCAGCTAATAAGCAAAAAGTTTTGTCTTCCATATTTCTGGGATCCTGATTATCTGTCTGAGAGGAGAAAAAGCTTGTCATGTCTCATGTTTGGAAGGCAATGCTAGGACAAGGTCTCCCCATACCCCCACCACCCCATGCACCTGCAGAGGACAGCCGTTTTTCCTCATGCGTGCTGGAAATGCTCCCAGTGCACTCAGTGGAACAGTGGGTCCTGTATCACGAACTGTCCTCTCCAAATGATGCAAGGTCTTGGAGCATGTGAACAGCCACACACAGCAGTGTAGAGATGTGCCACCAAGACACTGTTCAGCCACAGGGAGCAGCTCCTTTGGACACCCGCAGGGACTGAGCAGACAGAGCCCCAGCCTCTGGTCCTGCACCTCCGCAGCCTGGCCAGGAGTGCAGAGGAGTTACAGCAAGACCACAACCCCATCCCTCACCAATGCAAAGCTCAGTTCCTCACACACCTGAGCACGTGCATGAGGCAAGCACAATAAGGCAGAAAAAAATAACCAGCAAAACCCTTGTAACATGTCATGGGCTTCTCTGGGTTGTTGTAACCAGGTTGTGAGTCATCCTCCATGCCGTCCCTGCACACTGCTGAGTGAACCAGGTGTAAGAAGGCATCACCTGCTAGTGACACATCTGTCTTCATCTCTGACTGACACTAAGGCACATAGGCCAAAACCTCTGATGGGTTCAGCCTAGTCACAAATCACACCGTTCTGTGTCATCCATCTCTGATATCATGAAACAAGCATTAACAAACCAACTGTAGATAGGGTTGTGACCACTCCATAGAGTTTATTTTGCAGTAGCTGACTATGACCTTCAGTGTTTTCACCCTCACTGATCATTTATGAGATGCTGCAGGCCCAGAGAGGCATAAATGACTCGAGGACAGCCACACAGGAGTCTGGAAGCAACACAAGGTCTTGAACACAGAGCCTCAACCTTCATATGCTAATCAAAGGATCCAGCTTTGGATCAATCCCTCATATCAGAATTGCACTGCAAAAATACCTAACTCCATGGCAGCTTCCACAAGCTTCATTATTTGATCAGCACTGATTGTGTACATTATTGCAAGACACAAAAAAAAAGCAATCAATCAAGGCTATATCTTTGTTCTCTTGCTCACACTGTTATTGCTTCATCTCTCTCAGTGCTTTCATGGCTCTGATAACATGTGAGCATCTCATAATCTTTAATGTACATGTCTTGCAACAGTCCAGTGAGGTATGACAGTGTTATTATTCCCATTAGAAGACTAAGCACCAAGCAACAAAGTTTCATATTCACAAAAACTCTCTAAAGCCTTACCCCTGATAGCTAGTTCCCAGGGATAACAAATAAATCACCATCATTAAAGTGACATCAGTGGGACTTATGTTCTCAAGCAGAAGTCATGTGCTTGATCACACTCCTGGTTATAGATGGACATGATTTCTCTGGTGCTCCACATGAGGCCTCTATGAGAGCCAACCCTTAGCCCAGTGCCATATTCCAGGTCAATGTTCTGTTCCCCAAACCATCCTTGGAGAGCAGGATTAGCAAAATGCTCCAGTGTGAAGGGGAGAAGAAGGGAAATCCCAGTGAATATTGCCAGTGATTTTAGTTAAAGACCGATGACTCCTTTTTGCTCAGCTAGCATTCCCATTTGTGTGAAATCTTTAGGGAACAGGGAAAATTTCAGTATCCTCAATATTGTCCTCATTATTTTAAAAAGTCTCTTCCTGTTCTTCCCAAAGCTATACAGTGCCATGCTGCTCCATACTTCTGAAACCATTTGCTTTCAGATGTGAAGCAATCATCCAGACTAAGCATCATGGGAAGGGGGCACAGAAGGCAAGGAGAGAGTTCAACAAGTCAGACCTGAAACAGGAGTAAAACTCCTCATTCCTATAAATGAAAGGCAGCAGAGGACCCATCTAATGGGACATCAGAGCTAACTTAATGCACAGCTAAGCACTGTTGTCACTGTTTGCATAAAGTGGCATGGCAGAGTAGCCTGGTGTCTGCCTCAATTATTTGTATGGCATCCATTGTAATAGTAACTGAGAAGCCTCATGATCTTTCATGTATTTGTCCATATATCAGCCAGGGAAAAAGGTTTTACTATGCCCTCATTTTGCAAGAAGGTGTATTAAGGATAAAGGAGATTATGTCCCCAGCAATAGATTCAACACACAGGCAAGATGGTATTTTCTAAATCAGACACTTATAACTATAACCTTGGGCATGAGGTGGTTTATGTGCTGAAAACTTACCTAGTGCTCCAGGTGGAAAATACATTAAGATTTATGCTTGAATGTAAGGCCAGTAATGCGAGAAGCATGGAAATACCTTAGCTGGATAGATGTTGGAAGAGTCTCCTTTCCAGCAGGCATGCTATTAGTAGAGCCCATACTGCTACAGCCACCCAAACCGGACTAAATCTATTTACACAAACCTAATCCACCTCTGGCTGAATGGAGACAGTAGTTTGCCCAGGACAAAAGTAAAATTTCCCGTAAATTGGAGAATTGTTTCCAAAACTTCCAAATTACTTAAACACACACTGCATCTCAGAAGAACCAGACAACCTCCCACCAATTTTGAAAAGCATTGCATCAGGTGTTGTGAATTCTCCTCACTGAATGAAGGCAGATTCTTAGTTACTAAATATTTACTAGATATCTAGTCCAGATCACACATCTGGCCTGAACATTTCCCTTGAAGCTAACCTTGAATATCATAAAAATACTTACTTGTCCTTGATTGAGCTATATTGTTTAAGGTGATGAAATGTGAGCGAAAGATGTAATTAATGGGCTGGTTGGTTACGTGAATATTCCTCCCTGAAGTCTTATGGTGACATTTATTCTCTTAATGCCTCAGTGATTTTGCTGAAATAGTTGACTATTGTCTTATGTATTAATTTGGGGCTTGAGGAGGGGAAAAGCAATGTTAAAAAATGAAATCAATTTCCCATTCAGGCCCCAAAAGCTTTTCTGCAGCAATCTTACCTCTGAGGACTCCAAAATATACTGAGAAAAAAAACATTTTGTGGGAATCTCTGATTTAAATACAGGCAGCATTCCACTGAGTTTTTAAAAGGAATTACGAGGAGCAAAACAGATTCTGAACAGGGACAACAAAATTCTGGATTAATGTGCTAGGGCTATAGCTAATCAATTCTACACACATAAGATATAAACAGCTCACCAAGCTGGTGCATGTATAGAATCCAATCCTAATTAACTGTGTGTGTGAATTTTGAGTTACTGAAAAGCCATGTGTCGTTAATTTAATAAATCTTCATTAATGTTGCAGGTAGCAGCGACCACCACAAGAACCGTTACAAATTGACCCTTTTCAAATTCTCATAATCCTGCACTGGAGACAAATACCTAATTGGTCTCATTACAAATAAGCATTGATTGACAGAACCACTGGGATCCTTAAAAGGGCTGTGCAATCCCAGTCTCTGGAGGAGCAGCTGGTTGTTGGTTGCTTCTGCCGTAGTCCACAAAACTAGAAGGAAAACTGCTGACCACAAGTAGTGCTGGGAATAGTGCTTTTCAATATGTTCATCAATGACGTGGATATGGGATTAGAGAGCACTGTCAGCAAGTTTGCTGATGACATAAAACTAGGAGGAGTGGTTGACACACCAGAAGGCTGTGCTGCCATTCAGAGAGACCTAGACAGGCTAGAGGGCTGGGTGGGGAGAAACCTTATGAAATACAACAAGGGCAAATGTAGAGTTTTGCACCTGGGAAGGAATAACCCCATGTGCCAGTATAGGTTGGGGACTGACCTGCTGAAGAGCAGCGTAGGGGAAAGGGACCTGGGGGTTCTAGCGGACAACAGGATGACCATGAGCCAGCAGTGTGCCCTCGTGGCCAAGGAGGCCAATGGCATCCTGGGGTGTATTAGAAGGGTAGTGGCTAGTAGGTTGAGAGAGGTTCTCCTGCCCCTCTGCTCTGCCCTGGTGAGGCCACATCTGGAATCTTGTGTCCAGTTCTGGGCCCCTCAGCTCAAGAGAGACAGGGAACTGCTGGAGAGAGCCCAGCGCAGAGCCACAGAGATAATTAATGGAGCGGAACATCTCTCTTATGAGGAGAGGCTGAAGGAGCTGGGTCTCTTTAGCTTGGAGGAGGCTGAGGGACGACCTCATAAATGTTTATAAATACATCAAGGGAGAGTGTCAAAAGGATGAAGCCAGGCTCTTCTCAGTGATGTCCAATGACAGGACAAGGGGCAATGGATACAAGCTGGAACATAGGAGGTTCCACAAAAATATTAGAAAAAACTTTTTCCCTGTGAGGGTGACAGAGCCCTGGCACAGGCTGCCCAGGGAGATTGTGGAGTCTCCTTCTCTGGAGACATTCAAAACCTGCCTGGACATGTTCCTGTGTGACCTACTGCAGGTGATCCTGCTCTGGCAGGGGGGCTGGACTAGATGATCTTTTGAGGTCCCTTCCAACCCCTAACATTCTGTGATTCTGTATGATACTGTGATAAGGCAGCAAGAAAGAGTATGGGGTTACATTTGCAGGTAAAAAGCCTTAAATGTGGAGTATTTACACAGTCAGGTCACATTCATTTCCATGTGGCTGGTGGGGAACACACACCACAAATAAAAATGGAGATAAGGGAATTTAGGACCTTTGAACTGTTGTTTACTCTTGTTAAGACTTTGGGGCTGTTTCTTCAGTGTTTTATGGTTTGTAAGTCATTAGCACCTGTGCAAAATGAGTGTAGGAAAACACAGGCAAATCAATAGTGTATTACATAGGCATCAGTAATTACATAGCAGTAGGGAATTGGGCCTTGGGACTTTTCGATTATTTTCTGTTGCAAATGATGTTCAGACACCATTTGGGAAATCATGTTTCAGTCAAACACTATGTATTTTGTTCAGTGTGGGTCAATGTTATGGAGGTAATCAAATAATATGGATCTTTCTGGGCTTAAAACAAATCTATCAAACTCTAAATCTCCACTTCTGAGACCAAGTCAAAAAAATTTTACTGGTTTATTTCAAAGCTTGAACGTCATCTGGCTGGAACACTTGTGTCATTGTGAATGCTCAGATATTGCCCTGGACATCTAACTCATTTCACACTTTTCATTATGTAGTTTGCCTCCTTTTAAAGTCAGCCTCCATCATTTTCTTCCACAGAACCTATAAACTTAGTCAAACTTTCTGTATTCCAGAACTACACAGATGTATGTGCACTTCAGCGGCATAACCTTACTGCACATCGGAGGAGTTCTGGTACCAGTCTACATAAGTGTTCCTGATGTGCAAAAAATGGACAATAATGTGACCTAGTGTAGACCTCACAGAGCAGTATTAGATAAATTAAATTATCTTCCTGTTTCCGTAATCAGTGAGAGCACACGAGGGGTTTCTCTGGACCTGGCAATGTGCAGTCGCTTGCTCAGCTGCCAGTCTGAGCCCGTTGCTTCATCTATTGCATTTAGTTCTCCTGTATCAGAAATTTCCTGGGTGACTAGGAGCCACAGGAGGTTGTCCCAGTTTGTTCCCCCACTGCTTGCTCTGGTTTCTCCCGGATGCCCGAAGCCCAGACACAGGGACATTCCCACACAGAGACACAGCAGCTCTGCCTCCTCCAAGAGAGAGGGCAACCGCTTCTGCACAGGCTGCGGTGGAAGCCTGGGACTTCATGTTTCATTGCAGCTTGAATGCGGTAAAGATGTGGAAGTGTCAAAAAAGATTAGTGTGTCAGTGGCTAAAATGATTTTGGCATGAAGGGACTGAGGGCTGCCAAAACCAAAATAACAAGAAAGTGTCTCTGAATGAACTCCTGATGCCTCATTTTGACAGATGTGCAGCTCCTCATTAACTGTAAGTAACAGGGGACTGAGATCCTCTGCAACAACCTCCCTGGCCTGGGACTGAGATTTGAGATGGACTAAGAAGAAATTGTATTCAGAACCAGCTGTCTTGGTCAGATCAGAGAGGTTTCTGGCAGTGTGCCACTGTACTGTGCCAAGCAAAAGACATGGGGCTGAACATAAAAATAACATATCTTTTGCAGCTTCAGACCTTAGCAGGACCCAGGTGTGATGGATATCAGTGGCCTTGTGGCCTTCAGCATGAGAATCCAGACTATCTCACTGTCAGAAGGTCTCCATATATGGAAAATATCTGGACACTCACATATGGCAAGTTTGGACACTTTTGCCAGGAGCTCATAGAGACCTGCTGCAGGCCTGCTAGAGGCCTTGACTCCTCCTACTAATGATGGAGAATGAGAGGTTTATTCAGAAGACAGTTCAATTCACCCTCTGAATTCAACTCTCCTCCCATGCTTGCATGGAGAGTACCAAGTGAAGAAATTTCCACCTTGAACATGCAGAGACGCTCATCAGTTCCCACTTTCTCCCATTCAGCTCCCTCCCAAGGATCCTGCTTCCAGCCAGCATCCACTTTGACTTACCACTATTTAGCACTTAATCTAGGAGCTGTGGGACTGTGAACTACATTTGACAGGGCCACCTCTGTATTTCTGTTGCCTGTCTGAAGTATGCTGTACATCCTTGTCCTGCTTTCTGTACCTCCACTTGTTTGGGAAGTGGGCTCTGGACCATTCACCGAGAATACAATAGCCTTGAATGCCAGTTGGGATAACTTGCACTGCTTAGACTGGCTCTTTATGGGAATCTGAAAAGGAAATAGTGCAAAAAAAAAATTAAACACAAAAAGGTAAACGCAGTTTATTATTATCATCACTTGTGTTTCTGCCTGATTCATTTGGAGTTGGTTTTCTGACAAAAATAGAGTGAAACCACTGTGTTTGATGTGCAGCATAGCTTGTGCAGTTCTTAGACTGCCTGCTGCTTCGTACTTATTGAGAAATCCTTGGGCAAATTGCCACTTGAGCCACAACATTGTTGATAAATCCAGCAGTTGCTGATACTCCAGCAGCATGCAAAGAGGCTGAACGAGACAGATTACACTGTGCAGCTATATCTGCAGAAGGTTGATTATATGTTTTGCTTCCTAATTAAACATCTAAACATCCATTTACTGAGGAAAGGGAAGTTGAGGAATCGTCATTTACAACAGCCTTGTGTAGAATAAGAGTGCCAATGTGAAAATTCCTGGGCCAAAAAGACATTATACTGGCTAAGCCCTCTCCAAAAAAGCTATTTGGATCGTACACACAGTTTGACATAATGAATGTATCTTGAACTTTGTCAGTCTTTCGTGAACAGGGTGAAAAAAAAATTCATGTGGAAGAAGCAATAAAATCAGCTTCTGTTTCAACTTTGGGTATGAACTGGGACAGCTGTGATCACGAGCAGGAGATGTCACAGCATCGTGTCTGCTGGCATCATCACAGGCACTGGGCAGAAAGCAGCAGAGGGACTTATTGAAATGATGCCTCAGTGGAACAAAAATCTCTATTCCAGTAATTACTCCAGTCACTCCTGAAGGATCGCGTGCAAGAAGCTCATCACTTAGAGGAGGAGAGGCATGGGGGAGGGAGAATTTCTTCTGCAATGTCTTTTTTCTTGTTCCCTCACTACCTTGTCTCTTTCTGACTCTGAATCAGACATTTTGCAAGCATATCCAAACATAGAAATTACCATATGGGCTCAGCAGGATATCTAGGAATGATTTTCCCCACCACAGCTACACATTAGGTCTCATCCTGATCCTTAGCACTTAACAGCATTATTTCTGATGTGAGTAATTAAAAATCAAAGTAAAATGGTACTGTAGTTTCTTATGTGGAGGAGCTGCGGAAGCTGAAGGATGTTACTATAAGAATAAATGATTGTAAACTAGCCATCAATAACTTTAAACATGATGATTAGAAGAAGAGAAAGTCTGGAAAAGGTTTCTGATGGATGCTGAGGGCTGAGTTACTATGCTGTTGCAAGTGTGAAGGCTGCTGCACTTAGAAATGATGTGATGTGATTGCCTGTAACAGGGGACTGGATTTAAT
The DNA here is from genome assembly GCF_000703405.1 of Apaloderma vittatum. NCBI lineage: Eukaryota > Metazoa > Chordata > Aves > Trogoniformes > Trogonidae > Apaloderma > Apaloderma vittatum. The sequence continues at coordinate 46,518 of NW_009702872.1, read as the reverse complement.
GCCTAGTTTATCCTTTTTCTTCTTGCTCACCGTTCAGCAGATCTCCAAATTCATTTCTTCATTGCTGATTTTAAGGACTGTCGTCTTGAGACAATACAATCTCCATGAATGCTGTTAATATCCTGTCCGGTCAGAAGGTACTAGGGAAAAAGGTCACTAAAAAGATGAAAAACAAGAGCCAAAACAATCTTTTACTTCATTTTGATTTCACTCAATGGAGCCCTCCCTTGCTGTTGCTGTTGCTGCTGCTGCTTTTATTCATCTCAACCAAGTCACTTGCTCAAGCATGGTACAGTTGGTAAGGAAATGGGGTGAGTGAAGGGTTAGTGGAGAGAAAGGCTGAGCAGGAACAACATCACTGATCCCAGGGGTGAGAGCAAACGTCTTATGGAAGTAGCCTGGCTTTCAAGGGGGAACTGAATGAAGGAGGTAGGTTCTGAAGGTCGAGGTGGCAGATACAGTTAAAGGGAAAAGCTGCTCTCCTGTGCCTTCCATCCCATTGTCTGCTGAATATATCAGAGAAGTCCTGAACCACTTCAGAAATATACAAAAAAAAGACCTAGACCCCACAAAACCTCAGACTACTTGATAACTTTCTTCTGGTCTGGACTAGAAACAAACTTTGCATGAGCTACTTTCAGAATAAGTTAGTAGTATCCTCTAAGCAATGCCACCTTTAACTAAAAAGAGGGAAAACTAGCTTTTCCATTATATTTTTTTCAATTGTGTGATTATTCTGCTTTATGATTGCACTCAAGTTCATGTTTGGACAAGCTGACCTAAATTAGCACCTTTCATTGTATTTAACAGAGCGGCTGAGACCACAAGGGAATCTGCAGAATTACTTATCCAAAGTCCACCTCTTACTTCAAACATATGATCTAACCTCCACTTTCTGTACAGCTCTTTGTTGAAAAAAAAGGCCACCATATAAACCAGCCCATCGTTACACTGTCTGTGATACAACAGCTGGGATTTGCAAAATAAAGGGGACAATATAAGCAACAAATGATCAGGACAAGGCACAATACACAGGAAACATATAGAGTTTAGCTCCAAATTTAGTGGTGAAAAGAATCTGTCACACATCAGAGATAAAAAGAAATTACAAAAATAATGAAACAAATTTCATAGTAATGGGCTGTTAAATATTATTAGCCCACCAGGAACCCAAAGTGAGTAATATTAAGAGTCGAATATATGCTGTTTTCTGTAAATGAAAAGCATGTAATTTAAAATAAACCATGGTCACTTAAAGTTATTGAGTTTATGTAAATAAAGAAAACAGATACCACAGAGTCTTAAAAGCAAGTTTCTTTAAGAGTATAGCAGGCCACAAATGGTTCAGTAATTCCCAAGGAGCTGGTTGGGGCTGATTGTGCTATTTAAGCAATGTGTCTCACAGGTTACTAATGTAAGTAACAGTCTGGCTGCTGCATTTTAAATTACCAGCCACTGCCAGCCCATTGTTTTATGTGATTCCCCCTCTGAATAGATGTGTTTATTCATAAATAGCTGACTGTTCAGTGAGTCTCCTTCTGCTTTGTGGAACTCATAAAACACTAAACAGTATATTTCTTCAGTCAACTTACACCAAATGTGCCCTGTACAAGCCTTCTGTGAGCTTCATTCAGAGGTACCAACGGTGGGTCACTATTGACCTGTGAGGCTGAAAAGGGGTCGAAAATCAATTGCTAAATGTTGCAGTTGGTCACCAGACCTCTGTCAAGAGCAGAAGGGTTACAGGGCTGTTTGAAAAGCAGGAGGGATAACACTCCAGTTTGAGACAGGTTCTTCTTCAGATTGAGTGCTCTGGTTAAAACTTCCCTTGGGATGTGGTGTGGCTTGCCATAGGTTAGTGTCACAGCAATGGCGCCAGCACAGTCCAAAACTAACTGCATGCTCTGAAATGCTGTTATATGAGGTAATTTTCCGCACTATAGGTCACATTGACTTCATTGATAAAAAAAGAACACTTTCAGCAAATGAACACTCCAAGTGAAGGAATAGATGTGCTGCAGAGGTGACCTGGTGTCTCTCCACAAATGCCACCAGAGCTGAGCATATTTAAGCCAGCATCAAGTGATCTGCATGGTGTTGGTGCCAATGAAGCAGAGGCATTGGGGCAGGAGATCTGGCCATGGCCTCCCTCTGTTCAAGGTGCTGAGCCTATAGACCAGGAGCAATGCCAGGGCACCTGAGAGCAAGAGGCCACCTCTCCATTGCAAGGCCCAGCAGGCAAAGGGATTCAGGCAAGAAGGAGGATCCACCCCTCTTTTAATAATAAGAGTTATAGTTATTCTGAGGACTGGAAGGTGAAAAAGCAATCATAATAGTGATGACGCCCTGTCAGATGATGTTTGCAATGCTCTAATACTACAACCAGATCTGAAAATTTTATTGCGCAATACCACCCTCAGCCACAGGATCACACCAGGAGAAAAAGTTCAGATGAAGAACCTCACAGCCTGCACTGAAAAAACAGGGATATCATTGGGCTGGCAAGGCTAAGGATTAATTCCTATTTTTATTCTCTTTTGCTTGTGCACTGTGTTTGAACAAGAGTTGAAGGCTTTCTGAGATGAAGACTTCAGCATACAGTGAATTTCTGAGCAGAGTTATTACCTCTGTTGCCTGGAGCAAACGCACCCCTTGGGGTGTTTGACAGGATATAATGTCTGACTTGATGATGGAAACAAAAGAAGTCCTCTCCATGGCAGATTTAGTCTCTTGAATTTACTGATAATGCACTCTCCTCTGATAAATCAGAATTCCACTTCACCCACTCAGATGCCTGTTCTGTACACTGCTGACATACATGGAAATGCAAATCTCCCATAAAAGTAAAAGAAAATGTTAAATTATGTTCTGATAAACAGAGACTTCAGAAGAGGGGAAAGAGCCTTGGTTTACATCTAAAATCAACTCTCTGAAACACAATTAGAGAGATAGAAAGATGTAAATAAGTGCCAACGTAGGGCACATGCAGCTTACCTTGGTAGCTCTGCACTGAGACTTCTATACAGGGATTAGTTTGCACTTTCCCCTTGCCTTTCCCCTTGCAGCTCAAGAAACTCACCACAGCAACCTCATATTCCACGTAAGGAATGAAGACATCTCCCTATCCCATGCCTCCTGGCAATAAGTATTAAAATGTCATTCTGACCTTCAGGGAAAAAAAATTATCTCTTCCTGAGCATAGGGTAAGTGGGATCCAGCTGGGTGGAGTCATCTTCATTCAGAGCTAGTCCTTTATGCTGTGGGGAGAGGAACAGGCACCTACAGGATAGGACCAATCTGCTGACAATTTAGACATTTAAATTAAGGTGGATGGATTGGCCCAAAAAGCATGTTTGTCTCCTCTGCCTGTGGTGGGAGCCTGGGGTGGTGTACTGAGTTGAGGGTGTTTGCAAGGCAGCAAATGTCACAGCAGCTGAATCCTGACATTGCAGTCAGTGAGAGAAACTTTTCTGGGGTGCAGGAAAACCTACACAGGCTGAAAACATTCATGCTTTTACTCTATCCAGGCAAACATGTATTTGCTATTGACTTTTGCCAGTTAGCTGACACGAAGACAAGCTAAAATGGAGCTGGACCCTTTGCAGCTTTTCTGATTTAGCCTGGTGAGCATGGGAAGAAGCAGGAGAGGGAGGGAGGAAGGGAGGGAGAGGATGCTGCATGTACAGCGCAGTAGCCCATGTGTGATAAGTATGGTGGGCAATAAAAGAGAAGTCCTGGTCCATGGCCAGTTCCCTTTGTGGCAGAGCACTTGAACCTTCCCAGTCTGCAGTTCCCAGGGCAGCCAAATGCGATGGGCACCCAGCAGTGAAACCATGGACTCTGAGTCCTTACTCTAACCCAGGTCCTCTCAGAGGGGAATCCTAGTCCACGTATCTTCTCAGCCAACTCAGATATCTCATCTAAGGTAGCCACCATGCCCCCTGGATAAAGCCAGTCGGAGGTTACTAGCTCATCTGTTTTAGAGCTCTTAGGATGGGGTAACTGCTCTGTTTGTCTGCGTACATCTCCTCCAGCTGCTTAGTAACCCCATTTACTAAGGAGGATAAGTTCCTCTAAATAAAACTCAGCAAAACACTGGAAATACTTTGAATCTGCCTAGCCATCCAAAACAGATTGAGAGCAAATTTAACCCATCAACCCACTACAATCCTTGCTTGGCAGGGAAACCCTCTGTTCCTTCCTCTCATCTCAGCCTTTGCAGGGAGCTCGGGAGGTGACAGGTGCTACTCAGTGCTCATTGAAGGGTTTCTGGAGCTGGAACCCCAGACAAAGAGCACGGACTGAAGAAAACGGGGCTGTTTTAATTTATCTGTGAGTCTTGGCTCTCCCTAAATCAGCAGATCAGCCACAGCCTGCCTGCACATCTGTATATGTCAAACCAATCAAATATATATCAAACCGATCAAATATATATCAAACCTATCAAATGAAATGTTGAAAGAAGAGCTGAGTTTCATGCCCTAATTCAAGAAGCAGCCTGGGTGAAGGGATGTCAAATTAAAGTATCTCCTTCCTCCAGTTCCCCATTTCCAGGAGCAAACTGGAGCACAGCCAGCCTCCTATAACACAGGGCAGGGTGTGCAGGAGCCAGGGGGATGCGTAGACCCGGGCTGCAGGCCAGGAACAACCAAAGTGCAAAACCCCTGGTCCCCTCTGTGCACTTGCTTTGTGTGGGCGTGGAGCTGTTGTGCGTGTCAGATGAGAGCTGCAAAGCAGGCAGGGCAGAGCTGTGGTGAGGGTCAGGGCTATTTCCATGGCTGAGAGATGCTCTAATTATAGTGTGAGGAAGGCTAGAAGCTGCCAGACTCGATACAGGAATAATGTGGCATAGGAGTAAAGATACTTGTTTTGTTCTTAGTTGCTTAACTCAGGGACAAAGCCTCCGAGGAAGGAAAAGCAACTTTAAGGTTATAGTTGAGTCTTGGGAATTCTGAACATATATATAATTAGACACGGAAAAAGAATCAAGGCAGCCTTGTATTTATTGCACTGGCTCCATTTCCTATGCTTTTGGCACTGTGATTTTTCAGCTGAGCTTCAGACAGTTGACTGGTCTATTAAATATCCTTCACCAGGATAAACAGCTGAGGACGCTCTGCAGCTCACTCAAGCACAGCACTTTTGGTGGGTGTTGCTCTTCAAGAGGGTTCAGGCAAGTACTTGGCTTATTATATATTGCGATATTCCTCTCTGATACCTACTCTGTACTCTGTTCTGCCTTGCTGCAAAACTTTCGCAGGGTTGTTCTTTGGTGGTAGCATTTCCCGTAGGTTTTATGCTCTGATTATTCTTGGTATAGTCTCCTTGGGTAGTTGAGAGCTTCACAGCCTGCAGAACCTTTGGTTGAAGCATCTCAGAGTGGTCACCTGCCCCTGGTAGCACAGGATTTTGGGGCAGGTGCAATGAGCAATAAGTTGACCCCAGCACTCAGCTCTGCTACTGACTTGCTGAGTTGCCTTGGGTGAGTCCCTTTCACAGAATTGATGAGTTGTTGGGGCTGGAAAAGACCTCAGAGATCATCAAGTCCAGCCTATGACCCAACACCACCACATCAGCTTTGCAGCCTGGTGCCTCACTTTCCCATTCTGACAGGTGGGAAAAGCAGTACAGAGCCAGCTGGGTGAAACACTCTTGCAGACTTTGATGAACACAGCAATTAGAAATGGGAAATGGATTCCTCAATAGCACTAGTGATCCATGTCCCGGGACTGCTGCCCACTCCTTGCCTGCACCAGTTATCCCCATGCCTTGCTGCTCTGGCTTCTCTCTAGCTGCTTTAAGGATTCCCTTGACCCCACCACACACCTCCACTTCTCCTGTGTTTCAGCAGCCTTTCCCCCAACTATCTTTTTCCAGAATCTCAGTGGAGCATATGACCCTCATTTTCTTTCTTTTTCCCTGTCAGAAATTCCTCCTGTTAAATGCTGGATGCTGGTTTCAGTTGAGGCAGCCTGGCAGCCTGAGCTCTACCCCCCACCCACACCCACCACAGTGTCCAGGGCACTGCCTGCACCTCGTGGGCAGCTGAAAGCCCAGAGGTACCAAAGGACTGGTGAGACCATTAGCACCCTAAGTGTCACATCAGTCAGTGATTTTCCACAGCTATTTCCACCTAGGAGAGAAGGGACTTATTCTCCATTTTTTCTGTAGTTATGCAACCATTCTCACCAGGCACTGTGATGATATCTCGTGGGCTTTTTTAAAATTTCAGCAACAGGAAAGAGCTAGGAACCAGCATCTGGTGTAATGCCAGAGAGCTGGAGAAGCATTAAGGACACGTTTTGATCTATTTACTCTAATGATATTCCTCAAGCAGAGACCAACTGTCTAAAATCAGAGACCTTGTGAACAATATACTATAAATACAGCTACAATCAAATACACTGGTACCCTTTAATTTTATCCAAGACTGGGTTCAGTCAAATCCAAACTTATCCCAGATCTAACTCCAGTAACAACAGTAAACACTGCACCAGAGAGGAACTCAGTCCATTTTCTCTTCCTTACTGACAAGTGATTAATGGAAACTGAAAAACTGCTGATGCAAGCACAAATACAAGAGAAGGTGCAAATGCACAGCAATCTCCTCTCAGTGGTCACCACAGCTACTGTGCTTTGTTCCACTCTATTTACAAATTATTAAACATATTGACCACAGCTTCAGGTTTTGAAATCAAGAAGACAAAGAATCCATTTTTATTACTTTATTAACCTTTTTTATTTAACCAGGTAATAAAACTACTCAACTGTGTGGTGAAATCTAAATTAAAATTTGCCTTAGCTTCAGGAGCCACACAGGCAAATGCTCCAGCAGTTATCTAAGTTGGTTTCCTGGTAAAAGGTTTTTTCTGTTATCAGATTCTGTTATGCTGTACATAGATCCTTGCTTTACAGCTAGCATCATTTCAGGAGGTAGTTTAAAAGCTTTCAGGCTCTCCCAGTGATTGCTTCGCTTTTCTTTCACAGCAATTACAGTCCCTTCATTTAATTTCAATGGAAACTTTAGTGTTTTAGACCTTGCCCATGTAGCTGAATGCTCATCTCTGGATCTTATTTCCAGTCCTCAGGAGGACCGGTTTTGATGACCTAGTCTGATTACAGCATCTTTGACAGCTTTAAAGGAATTTGCTCGGGGGAAGGAGACAGCTGCTGCTCTGATGAAGGATTTCGTCGAGGAGGCTTCCCAAGCTACACATGTCAGTATGAGATGCTGCCTACATTTTTCATCATGACCAACAGGTATGTCTAAAAAAGGTTTTGTATTCTTGCCTGCTTAGGCCAGTGTAGAGAGAGCCTCTGTCACAAAACTGCTTAACTTCCTTCTGTCAAATGCTGTGGCTTCCTGACTTCTCTTCACTTTGGGTGTATACTCAGCCTCTCCGGAAACTGTCGGCCAAACCTTTAGTCTGGTATAAACTGTCATTGCTCCTTCAGTTTATACAAACTTCAGGGCAGGAATAGTTTCTTTACCAGTATCTGTAGCTCTTATACGTCCCTGGTCCTAAACAAGACTTATGAAAATGAATATATTATTTATGATCAATAACAACCATTATTAGGAGCTGCAATAAAATCTGTTAGCAGAGTTTTTAGAATCCCATCTGTATAAATGCGGTATGACAACCTGTTCCTATAGGACCTATTTTTACATTAATGTTAAAAAAAAGGGTATACAACATTCCAGATCCCAAACAACACACTTTATCGCCAGGAAGGAGGTCTGACCTGCTTAATATTATGTGGAGCGGGAAAGCTCTACACATCCCCAAGCCCAGGAATTAACCTCAATTTTGCTCATACAAAGCACCTGGATTTAATGGGTCATTATTGAGACAGGAATGTTCTGCAACAGAAGGTTTTGACAAATATCTGAATTTACAAAGTTCTATGCATACATCCTGGACCAACCACTTTACTTTTGGGGGTGTAAATGAAGCAAAGATTTCAGACAGGATGGGTTGATGCATGCCTAAGGTCAGAGCTACTACCGCATGGATTGTTGGGCAGAGCCAAGATTTGGGGGGATTCATCCCCAAGACATCTACAGCCTTGGTTTTGTAAAAAAAGACTGTAAGCAGATGTCTTGGGGGACTGAGAGCTGCTTGGTACTCTGAAGCGTTAGCTTCTTCTCCCCAGGGCCATCCCATTTTCACAGCTACATCATGCCCCAAAATCCAACTCTGAACTGACAAAAAAAAAGACAATTACCAGTGTCACCTGGTTCAAATTCTCCAAATTCCTATTCTTTTTCCTCCTCTTTATTGTTTGTTTATGATTCACATTCCCAGGAAAAAAAATAAAGGAACCAGTACCATTTTGCTGCCTTGCAGGTGTTTGACTTCTATTTGGTGAAGGCAAAGGAACTGAGGGTGTTCTTACTGAAACAGCAATGGGGAGCACAGAATAGATAGTTTATCATAGCCATGCAAACCCACCAGCCTTGATTAGCCTGGGGCTTAGTTGTTCTCCTTCTCCAACACTGATGCTGCTTTACAGCAGATCCTCCTGAAAGACACAAGAGAATGGTGGCTTAAGCCTCACATTCCTATGGTTTGGTCTGAGCAAATCCTCTCCTCTTCTAGTCTCAGACATGCTTTTTGTACTTACTTTAGCCAAGGGCTAAAGAAAGGATGTCTTTCTTGATATAACCACCTATCAGAAAAAGGAGAGGCACCCAACACCTGGTCACCCATCACTCTCTGGCAGCAGGCTGCAGCCAGGTCTGCAGCATTTGCTGCCACCATCAAAGGTCAAGTAAGTTCGCCCCAATATAGCCCGAAGGAAGCCAGACTGGAGGAGCCGGTGAGAAAAAAGCTGGCTACTGGACTTAGAAATGGGAAGCAGGTGTCATTGTGCAGCGATGGATGGGTGGATGGATGGATGGATGGATAGGAGGAAATTTCATTTAAAGAGAAGGAAGCGTGAAGCCTATACTTTCTTCACTCAGGTACTGCAAGCAGAGTGTATTATTCAGAGGTAAACACTGAGTGTCAGTGCATAGGGAGATCCAAAATACTTGAAATTCATCAGCTGTAATAAG
>NW_009702872.1:341-37429 GCF_000703405.1 Apaloderma vittatum | reverse complement strand
GTGACAGATAAAATTACTTGGCCTTTTGGCAGAAGCCAGTAGGGCTGTAGCTCAAGAGAGCAGAGTACCAGCCTTAAAGCCTGATTGTGACCCTCACAGTAACACTATTTTAACTGGAGAGAAATACAAATTATGGCTCTGATCAGACAAGAAACCTGATATCTGTGTTTTGGGATTAGCAGTATTTTGCCCCAGTCTTTGTGTTTCATATGACTTCATGTAACCAAAGAGCAAAGGCCATTACACATATACTAAAATTTTCATTCACTGCAATATTTTTCAGAGGTGTGAGTAGCAGGGCAGCTTGACCCAAAGTGCCCTGACAGATATCAGTTTTGCTCATTTAATGCAAATCTATCAGTCCCATAGATATGAGTAGCAGAGGTGAAATCCTGCCTGGGTTCCACATGCAGAACTCTTTATTGGAGGCAGTGGCATCCCTGATTGTGGAGTGGGGATCAATGAGGCGTCCTTTTATTTTCTTTTAGGAATTTTGCACCAAAAAAAGACTTGTAAGGAAAATATGTCAGTTAAACAGAATGCAAGTTTTCTGTAAAGAAGTCTTATAGCATCCCTTGCAAATGGCTTTTTGATTTGGACTGTCAAATATGATCATCAGAAAGCTGATGATCATCCCAGATCTGGCATTATGCATGCAACAAGTGACAAAGTTTGCCAAAACCAGGAGTGTCAGGAAATGGTGTTTTAGTTCTACAGCCTTATGGGAGTCACAGAAGCAGGAGACCTTTTCTTCTGGGAAGGAGGAGCAGTGGCATCACCTTTTCATCATCTTCACTTTAGACCTGGAAATAGCTTTTTAGCCCGGCAGGCTCCAAAAGGGATCTAATTTCTTCCAGCTCTGCAATAAGCTAGCACTAGGTAGAGAGTATATGAGCACTCACAATACTTCTTTCAGAAATGCTTGCCTGAGTGGGTATAATGCATGAAAGATTGAATGCAAGACACTGAACCAGCCCTCTGTATAAGTTTTGTTTCTGTCAGGGAACAGCCAAGTAGCCATAATCATCCGATATATACCAAGAGTTCAGTTTTAATTCTCTTCCCTTCAGATTATATTAATTCACCACCTCCATAGCTGTCCTATGAATCTTACTCCTTGTATTTGCATTTGTCTAGCTTTAAAACAAAAGACAATGTAATTTCCTTTGTTTCATTCAGGAGACTGATTGAAAGGTTCATACATTTGAGATGATGAAAAATATGCTGATGAAAACACTCCACATCAGAAAAAGCACATTTATTGAAGCAGAGATGATTCTGACCAATATTAATTTAAGCTGAGAGGTTTCCTGGTCCCAGATCAAATTTCTGCTAAGAGTGAAGGAGAGAGAAGAGAGGAAAAAGAAAGAGATCTGTAACTGTTACAAGGCAGCTAGTAAAAACCTGCCTCCTAAGGGCATTGCATTTTAAGGATTTGATCCAAACGTGCAAGATATCAGAGCTGGACTCCAGTTCCATACTCTTCAGTAGAAGCAGCTCATCCTGCTCTCAGCTACCCCATTGTATAAAACAAATTGTCTTGGCATCAGCAGGACCCTTCAACACTCCTGCAGGCATTCCAAAGGATGCTCTGCTTTGGAACAAAAACATAACTTAAATCTTCAGCTTGCCTGTGCAAAAACATAGCTGGCTTTCAACCTGACTTATCTGTATATCCTGATATCCACAAGCGTTCTTTGATGTGCTGCCTAAATTTTCCCTTGCTTAGTTTCCTCGCCTCAGCTTAAATTGAGATGCAATTGAATATAGGCTCCAGAAGCACTTGGCTGGTTTTGAAAATTGTACCAATTACTCTTTGTAAAACCTACTTGTTTTACTCTGAAAACACCAGCCTCCAGGGCTTGGAGAGGTGGAGGAGAGAGACTTACATACTAATTACAAGAAATTAAATCCAGAACAAATATCGGCATTAACAGACTTAACATTAATGTAAAGTGGCTGCCAATGACAGAGGGATTTTCCACTTGTTTTTTATATTCATCATCCAATAATACCATCCAAATTCTTTCCACTTCATGCATATTTTGCTCATTTGGGCCCTTCTTATGCTTCGATCTGCTCTTTTCCCCATTTTTCTCTTCTTCTTTCATGTCATTAATCTAATCCCTTTCCAAGGTGACACTGTAAATGAAGCTCAAGAGCATTTACATCAGTGCCTTCAAATCATCTTATGTAGCAATGCCTACATCTAGGTGCTTTATGATTCCCTTGGCTTTTTCCCTTCCCACTGCTGTCAGTCCCACTTGCTACCCTTCTCGCCCCCAGTTTGGCATTAACGGCTGCCAGCTTTCAAAAATCCATTAAGGACAGTGGCTTGCAGAAGTCAACAGGAGCCTTTTGATATCTGGGATTTAGACAAGATGGCTAATCCCCTTTTTAGGCTATACCCTGCAGTCATCCTAGTCTGAATTCTCCTCAGGCAAAAAATTAACCAGGAAAATGGGGAATTGTTACAGAAAACCTCAATCAACACAACAGAGCACAAAACGGTTGCTACTATTTCCACTTTCTCTATTTCTAAGGGGTTTTGTTTTCATGTCTTTTTTTGCCTCCCTTTCTATTTTATACCAGCTCAGCCTTCCTCCTGCTGGCAGTGGCTTCATCCTCCTCAGTCGTCTCGTAACTGGTGGCAGCCATGCCATCAACAACAGCCCAGATGCTTTAAGCAGAGGTTCCAGTTCCATAATTTTTGTTCCTAAAATAGGATGAGTGTGTAATAAAAGCTGACTCAGAATGACCTCACTCACTCCAGCTCTGTTTATCTCCTGCATCCCAGATCAACGGGACTGACTGATGCGGAACCAGTGAGCCAACAGCAGATATTAGCATTTGGTTACTTGGTAACTCTTATTTGATCAATACATGCTTTACATTTAAGATCCCAGTGGCAGGATGAGCAGAATGAATTAGAAAACCTCAGGTGGAATAAACCTAATAGCTTATGGAACATTTCCAAACTAAAAATGCATGTTGAATCACAAATAATAGCTTGGCTGTAATCTCAGGAGTCTAATTATGAAATGGATGTGGAATCATTCTGTGATTATTTAGAAAGTTCATTTCAGCAGCCAGAAATTCTCTCTATGTTTACTATATATCACCACAAGTACTCTGTGGTTATTTGTAACATCTACCCAGAAAGACACATGAATAAGAGAGGCAATTTTAAGAAATGGAGACAGATCCTTGCTTTTTATAAGTCAATGGATTCATGCCAGGGATGATTTGAGACCAGATTCCTCAACAGAGTTAAATCATTTCTAGCCAGTCCCAACAGAGCAGAAATCACTCTGCCTTGCAGCAGGGTTGTCCTCACCATGATGCAAAACTCTACTACACATTCTGCTCAGTGCTTGTGCCTTTGCCTTAGAAAAGAACTCTGCTCAAAACCAGTACAAACCAGTGCACGCTGTGGATCTGAAACTGGTGCCACAGCTCCAGGAAGATGATCATCACCCAGAAGGACCTGTTACATCCACAAATAAAGCCAGTGTCCTGCCTTCAGAAATTAATTCCATTGTGCTGGATCAGATGGCTGCATGTGATAATCATAGATCATAGATATAATCATAGAATGACATAGGCTGGAAGGGACCTTAGAGATCATCTAGTCCAACCTCCCTGTTTTGGGCAGGGATGCCACCTCTCGACTAGACCTAGCAACACATGGGGACTGAGTGGGAATACTACCACACCTAATCTAATTTTTGCAAAGAGTGGCAATCCAGGCCTGCAGTTCCTGGGTGGATGGCCCCAGGTCTGCCTACCTGCATCCAAAGGGAGCTTACAGATCTGTGCAATCAGGAAATCTTTCAGTGCAGGGTAGGAATATCTAAAGGGTGAAGAGAAGGTCTCACTGAGAGGATAAGCTTGTGGATCCTTCATGGAGCACCACAGGGACTACGGATGTTGTGCTTTGCACTGAACACGCTTCCTTTCCTTGGGGACAAATGCACCTGGGTACATAGATCTCTGGGCATCATAGGAATTAAGAAATATGTGGAAAGCAAAACTGCTTTCAGCCTAGCTGACTACACATGACAAGTGCTATCAGGCCATCTGCCAATCATTTCTCTCTCTCCATTATGACTTGTTGGTGATTTTTCATATTTTTTTCCCCATCTCCATAAGCCCTCCCATTTTGGAGTGACTATCTGACTAGAGATTAACTGTGACACTTTTGGTCATGGAATACACATGCAAACTCACAGTCCAAAGGACTGATTTTTATCTTAAATTGAGATTTATACAGCATTTCCCTCCTTGGAAGGTCTGAGGACCAGGAATGATGCCATACAACACCTCATGGGCTTCTCACAACTTTCAGCAGTAAATCTGTTGCTCCAGAGGCAGAAAAAGGAAGGAAGCCCACAGCAAGTTATACTCTGTGGGGCAATTTGCCTTTTTATTTCCTCATATATTCCCTGACTGGTGGAAAATCACTCTTGGCAAACATAAAACTTACCTTGCTGCCAAAAGGTGCATCTTTAAATTATTAATCAAGAGCACACAGAACTACGAAAGGTGGAATATTGAACAAAGGCTCAACTGACACTCTGGAAGTTGAAGAAGATATGGAAGACTCCCTTCTAATTTATTTATTCCTCTTCTGTTCTGTTATCCTGATATGCTGCTTCCAGTTACCACTGCACCCTGCACTGTATGGTATTACGTGATTTTGTTTTCAGATTGGTGGAGATAAAGTTGCTTCATTATTAATATATATGCACTGTGCATATCCATAAATATTGAATATATACGTGTGTGTAAACCTGCTGGAAGTGTTAATAGTTAAGATAAGCTAAGTCCATTATCACAATGAGTGACTATTTCTATGACCCTATTTGCAATAAAACCAGATTCAATGATATGAGAAAATTGCTAGGTTTCAAAATAATTGAACCAGGCCAGACGATTCTCACAAAGGCATCATTTACTAAGTACTTTGCTTGTCTAGAATATTTATTCCCACAGAAGGAAATGAAAAAAACGTTCATGTGGTTACATAGCTATCCTCTGAATGCAAAATTGTTTTATCATGTTGTGCTTATTTCCGAGACATCTTCCATTGGGGTATTTCAGGAAAATACTGGCTATGCAGTTAGTTCCTTTATATGGATTGTTCATATCAATTCACTGAGAAGTCAATCATGTTTTGTCCAGGCTTGGTTTTGTTTTCTGCTGAGCAAACATTTAGGCAATGCTTTACTTGTAAAAACTTATTTGCATATACAATGTGCACCATTCAAATTCAGCACTACGCAGACAGTTGAGATGCCATTGATTCCCTCCTATGTACAATGGGAAGTAGTGGAGCTCTTCCTGAAAACACTGGCGTTGCTCAGTAAGACTGCAGTATATTGTTCGTATTTAAGGACTCCATCAGTAGTTACAGATATTTTTAGTTTGTCTCGTATTGAAAGCCTGAATAGATTTGTACTATTAAATGTTCACAGCGAAATGCTTCCAAGCAATCTACAGACAAAGAATTACTCCCAGCAATTATCCACTGAATAAATCTGAATAATGAATACATTCACAAAAGTCACTATCTATTTATGAACAATTAGCTGAAAGAAATAGAGGTGACACTCATCAGCTAAATAATTCATTTATGAATTCTTTGTCCAGCTTTTCTTCTGACATATGTTGCATGAAATGAGATCAAAGCTTAGATGAAAAATTACTTTAAAAAGAAGGGCAATGTTTAAAGAATTTCTTCTAGCTTCAAAAGCAGAAATTAGCCCACTATTGTAACTATTATTTATTACCAGAGGCTAGTGATTTATTTCAGAGGCTAGTGGTGTTATTTTTCTTGCGTCTTTCACATCATGCACTAAATTCTCTTTTATTCCTAATGTATATCCAATTTTAGATTGTTAAACTGCAATCAAAAGCACTTAGTAGGAATGGATCTGTCCCTTTTATGAGATTTGAACTCCTGACATCTTTAACCACTGGAATTTGAGTACCCAGGTAACTACTAATTATTCAAGCATTTACAACCATTACTATCCATATAATTAACTCACTGTGGGATAAAAGTGGGAATGGCAAGAAAACATTTATAAGCTGCCCAATTATTTTTCAATCAAACAAACAGGAAGAAAATGTTTACGTTAAAGGGGACTCTAGAACCAAAAAGAAATAGTTTCTGGCATCAAAAAATTATAAATGTGCTCTCCATATGCCCATTTCTCAGAAACAACAAACCCCCTCCGACTCTTCTGTAGGTTGTCTTTTTTCTTGAAAGAAAATACCAAGAAGCTTCTGGCCAATTGCTTTAGAAAAATGTGGCACTTTTCTTTCAATAAAACCAAATTCAGTGAAAAAGACAGGAACAAGGTTTTTCACTGAGACCTTAAAGCTCATGAGCTCACTGCCACTCTCTGCAGGAATGAAAGCCTGCACAAAACCTTCTTAAGTGCCTTGTGGGACAACACCAGTAAAAATAAATGAGACGATTCACATGGAGACAGTCAAAGCTAGATGAAGACTAGAGTCTGACCCCTCTTCCCTCCTCCATCAGTTTTGTTGGCCAAAGTAGGCAGGTAAATTCCATGTTGCATTAATTGGTAGCAAGTGATTATCACAAAAGAAAGAAAGAGGAACCAAAGGAGAAGCTAGGTTTGGAAGGCTATCACCCTTCTGTCTAGAATGTACTGTGAACAAGATTTTGAAGAATTACCTTTCCCCACCGAAAGCTCAGCTTAGATACCTGCTATATCTGCTATAACTGCTGTGAAACACTTGCAGGACACACCAGAGAGGGGATTTCGAGAGTGTTTCACAAGCCCTGCAGGTGTGAGCCATTTGCAGCATGAGGAAAAGCCCTCCGTCACCCCAATGTACAGAAAAGAGAAGGTAAGGTGACTCTCTCCAGGTGGCTTTTAGATATGGTGCATTCAGTGAAAAGCCCCAGGGCAGCAAATTCTGTTCTTCTCCGTGGTGGCATTGCCTTCACTGCTGGAAATGGAAGGGCTTGAGGACAGCAGCCCCTGCAAGCACTGCAGACCCGTGCAGAGGCTGAGCTGTGGGAGAGCAGAGACTCGAGGGGGCGGCTGACCCCACAGCAGCCACAGCCGCCTCCACTGCTGGCTCAGTTTTCTCTATGGGAGTATCCAAATCCTTCTCATCTGCTCAGCCAGTCCCCAAATCCCTGAAAGGAATGTTAAGACAGTGAAGCCCACAGAGCTGCTCTGCCCTCTGGTTCCTGGTGCCAATGTAAGCGTCTTGCAACCCTCACTTCACTGGGTATGTGCAAAACAAGGGCCAGCCTGAGAATGCCATAGGAGTATTCATCCCACCACCTGGAAAATAACACAAACTGGAATACTTTAGACAAGTCACAGCAAATAAATAGTTCTGGGAAAAAATAAAAAAGAAAGAAAAGCACTCGCTTGTGCTTGTAGAGGCAGCAAACCACCATATTTCAGCAGTCATGGCAGGTATTTCTGACTGGAAATTGTATATTTGATGATGACCAGCCTTCAGCATTTGACAAGGGGCTGTTAAAGTCTCTTGAACAGTAAATCATCTCTCTTCCTATCAATAATCTTGTTACAATATCTGTAGAAATGTCTAATGTTAAAATTCCACTTTATTACTATAATAATGGATCTAATTTGTAAAACATATAAAGCGAGACCATAACTGTACTGGAGGGAGATATATGTGATCCCACTATATCTGTATCATTTCCTGGTGGTTTTACCCACATACTTTGAATGGGAGAAGGATTAAAAGCAATCCCACTTGCAAGAATTTTGAGATTGGGAATGGCTTCTGGAAAGGAGATCAACATGGTCACGGAAATACAACAATTATTATAAAAAGAACAGCCTTGACTTCATATTTATATGTATAAATATGTAGGTATTTATCTGCAATTTGCTCCATTCAGACCCTTTCTACTTTCCAGGAAAGCCCTGCTCTCCAGCAGTACAATCAGTATTATCACTATGTGCTATTTTTGGCTACCGAGTACATTTCAAGTAACGTCATCCTTCCCAAGCCAACACTGGTGTGAAGGGCGGAAACTCTTCTTTCCACTCCTCTGTCATTTCCTGCTCTTCCCATCTGCTCGGTGGCACTGCCTCCTCACTCCTCACTGCAGAAGGATCTCCAGACGCTTTCCTCTGGTCCTTCTCATTTTCTTGCGCAAGTGGCTTTCCAAGTGAAGCTTCGTGCGGGAGGCTTCATGTTGGCATCCAGAGTACATGTCCCAGATATGCCCAGCCCCACCTTCCGATCCTAGTGCACAGGAGCTGCTGGTAAGTAACCTCTTGATGGGCAATAGAGTCTTTGTGTCCAACGCATGGCACATTTCACAAAAGGATTGTTTTTAAGGGTATATAATTCCCTGACTAGCATTTTGGCATGTTTCCAGTTCTCAGCGCAGTATGTTAATACCAAGTTTCTGACTGAGGAGAGAATGTATTATTTATTCTGACGCTGTGTAGCTTCGATTTCCATAAGCCTAGCAATTATTGTAAATACCATTTCCTTTTTAAGATCTTCCTTGGCTAGGTGCTTCCCAACCAGCTAGTTGTTTAATGTTTATCTTTTCTGGTGTGGTGTTGCTGTTAATAGTTTGGAAAAGCGCATATGGACAAAAGCTACACTTGGAGTTATAAATCTCTTCAAATATAAGGTTGTTTCCTTGGTTGTGCCACAGGAGGAGCTCTCCTAGCTAAAGCTATAACCACCACTAATCTGACTTGGTCTGTATCTCCTAAACTTGTTTCGTTTTACACATAATAATTAAATATTCATTACGCCAGAAATTGTGTGTGTGCTTGTGTGGCTATTTCAGAGCAATCAGGGTACTCACCTGGTAGATGACAGACCCTGTTCCCAGTGACTGCTCCAATGAATATTTAAGTATTTCATATTAAGTATTCATTGGAGCAAAGATAGGAGCAGACTTCTCCCACCCCCAAGGGAGCACGCAAACACCAGGATGCAAAGTCATTCTTTCGTTCTTTCTTTAGCTCAATGAATATTTAATTATTTGAAGCCAAACAAGACAGCTTCAGTGGCAGAGACTGAGATTCCGTGCTCCCATGTATGCACCATAGCTCTGATGATGAGGGCATGCATATAAGAATGTAGGTTCATATTCCTTTGGTGTTTTTTGGAAGAGATTTGAATGCAGGTATCCCACACTCTGGAAAAAAAAGGAGCAGGAACAGTGACTAGAAGGACAAAACAAACTACCTAAGGTATAATAACAGAGGAACAGAGGAAAGGGGGAGAAAGGGGTAGCAAAGATTACTTTGACCTTAAAGTAAAGATAAAAAGTGGAAAATCTCTGTCAACCACTAAGTCATTTGAAAATATAGAAAATTTGCCATCTGCTCTCCACTTCTGAAGGACAGTGGGTGTCTCTGGACTGAGGTGCTTTGGATTCACTTTGGGGAATTTACTGGGGAAACATTCCTATGCAGAAGAGGGACTTACTACTATTATTGCAGCTCTGTTTCTTGTCATTTGGCAGAATTGTCAGCAATTTGATTTCATTATCAAAGACTGTGGCTTCCAAGCAAAAGACAGAGCAACAGCATAACTGTGACATCGAAGTGCAAACACATTACTTTTCCATAGCCCTTAGGACAGTGTTCAAAGCCAAGACTGCTGCATAGTCTCAGTTGTTGAAATGGCAACACTGCATTAAGAGCAGAGCTGCTTTGCTCATAAGAACATTTCAAAGGTGTTTCCAATGATATAGTTCATTTATTTCATATGACGTTTATGTCCTACCCTAAGGCTGTTGAGTAGCCACCTTGGTAACTGTTCAGTCCAATTTAAAGAAACCCTTTCTCAACAGTTTGCTGTTTGTCACTTTACCCAACCTTTTGCCTGAAAGGAGAGCTTTGAGTACTGAAGATCTATGACAATGAAGGCATATCCATATTGTCTTGCTATAAATATTACAATGGTCTGACTATAAACGCCAAAACAGATGTGTTTTGTGTCATGCCCTTCAAGGGACATGGTAACACAACTACAAAATTTCCAAGCTTCATCCTGATGCATTACTCCAATTTGAATAGCCATGTGTTTTGTGTTTCAATCAACTCTTTAGACAGATGACAATAGCTATCCTCCTTCAATACTGAGGAAAAGGCCACCTGTGGACCAAGCTGGGGGGCAAAAGCGGAGAGCAGAGAAAAGGGTTCGATTTCGTGAGCCAGAAGAAGTCATTGAATATGGTATGCTTAAGCTGTTCAGCCTTTTGGCATGACCTTTCTAACTTTTAACATCCACCCTGTCTATCCACATCAGCTTCACCCTTTGATAATGTTATTTGTGATTTTGAGATCAGCATGGGGCAGAGGACAGACAATTTTTGCTCCATGCTCTGCCGAATTGCATCTGGTCTATTTGCTTTCCTGCCCTGGGAGAAGACAACCTCTTGCATTGTTAGAGTAGCCTCAGGGCTGTTCTCCTGGTGAACTCCTGAGGATACAATAGTAAAGGTCTGAGTCTAGCTGGCCCACTGGGATTAAAAGCAGTCAGGTTGCAGCCACCTCTACCAGTGAGGGCACCCAAGGAGTGATATAGCTAACATAACCTTTGGTCTGTTGTTCATGAGCCAAAATAGCAGTTTACAGGTAGGTCAACTGGGAGTGATGTTAAGCAGAGGTCTAGCACAGGAATTCAGTTTGCACTTCGGCACATGCTATATGCAGTTTGTGACCAAATAAGAGCTGTTGTTTCATTCAGATTTTCACAAACTAACCCAACTAAGAAAACCTGCATTTATTAATAAGGAACTAAAACTGTGTTGCTATGTCAATTAGTAAAAACACAGGTGACAGAATGGTGAAATTTCTATATGTCAGCCATGCGAAGCGACTGCTACTCCACTACTGAAAACAAAGCTTGGCATCCACTGATATGTCTGTAAACAGACCTCTCATTGGCTTTGCAATACATTGTTTGTGGTTCCTACCAGTGCAGGAGGGAAAAGCTGTTTCTTGACAAGGTTGTTGACATGGCCTGGGCTTTCCCGTCAAAACTGAACTGGGCAGACTCAGTGAGTCAGCCCTAAATTCTTCAAAGCTCGTCTGACTGCTCAAGAGCAAGATTTTGATGAGAGCTAATATCTCCTTCAGCTCCTTCCCAGAGTCCATGCTCTCACATCAGTGCTGGTAATCCTGCAGTCCCTCCAGTCCAGGGGGAGCAGATGCCTCTCCCAGTGGCTCTGAAACCAGCACAGACATGCTTGAGCTCCAGGGAGCAAGGACAAGGAAGACTCTGACTCTTTTCCGTGAAGACATGAGCAATGTCCCAACTCATAATTAATGTTCTGTGTTGCAAACAGCCTGTGATTTACCAGTCCTTAGACAAGGACTGGTAAGATGAAGATTGCTGGCACCACAGAAATTTTTCCATTCTCTGAAGTTTTCATTCTGGATAGTGTCTGTGTTCTGACTGCCAAACAGAGACAGTTCCAGGATATTGTTGGGTGAAAGCTGCATCTGACAGTGAGCTTTGCTTTCTTAACTTTCACTCCCCTCTCAGTTTGCTGGTCTATGCCCTTTCCTTCCTAGAAATTATGTGGAATTGGGAGGCCTTTTTTGCAAGGGCTGACTCCTGACCTCCCTGCAACAGCAGCAATCTTTGTCTCGAGCCTCTCATACAATAATTTTTTCTCACTTTACTGAAGTGCACTTACATTTGCATGTTTGCATGGAGTGGGAAGATCCTCATCTGACATGAATCTGTAGAGGCAGAAGCAGTGTAAGAGATGGCCCAGCCAGCATCTGTAAGGCAACAGGCAATTTGAGAGGCACTGCTTGGTGCTTGCTTGCTTAGTCATCTCCCGCAAAGAGGCCCTTCCAGGCATGTAAGAACATTTTCATTCTGTTTTCTAGCCATTTCCTGCTGTGACTACGTAGTGGGTAAGTTGAAGTTTCATGTTATAACTGTGAGCCATCCACAGCACTAACCTGAGTTTGCTTTGTGGCTGCTGAGATGCACTGTGCAAATATATGCTCTGTACATAAAGCATTTCCTGCTGTCAGTAGTTGTTGCTTTTTCTTCTCAGCATATGAAGCACAAGGTGTTGATGAGATCTGGTGTAGTATTTTAAACAAGACATCTAGTAAGACAAATAGTGGAAACACAAATGAAATCCCTGAAGCTATTTTTAATTTAAATATAATTAATATATTTTATGGCAATTGAATAGGTACAGTTTTTTCACTAAGATATGCAGGGAGAGCACCCCAAGCAAGACAGTAATTCTCCCTGCTCACTTTCATCTGTGAGGAAGAAACAAATCATTTGTATGCTGGCAGCACAGAAATAATAAAAATAGCCTATTTTTTTCTTTTTTGTTTGCAAGGATATTTGAGGCCATTCAGCCTCACAGCCCCTAAAGCAAACGTGTATTTGGATGTTCTTACAATGCTGATCATTTCTAGAGGCCCTGGCCAACATCCAGCCCCTGCTATATGCAATGCAATAAGGGGATAGGGGTACATAGACACATGTATACACACATGCACATAGAGCCATAGTGTCCCCACACCCCTCAGCTGTTGGTATTGCCCAGGAAGGGGAATTGTGTGCTCGTGCCAATGGCAGTGTCAGCAAAGGAGTTAGTGGACTAGGAACAAGGTACTACAGACAAGGAAGAGCCTGATGGAAAAGGAAAAAAAGACCAAATATCCTTCAGGTGACAGTGGAAATGTGTGTCCGAGGCAGGATCTGAACCAAAACCTCCTGAATCCCAGTCCAGGCCTTTTCTCAGATGTGTTGCCTTTTTCTGAAAGTGGGCACATGGCTAGGGCTGAGTGTGTTGTTCCAAGAGGCAATTTAACTAACAGTTGTAAGCATTAATCTTCTGTTCATAATCAAGGAAAGAGCAAGCATGTTTAAGAACATAATTGTAGTGATATAAGGAAAAGCCAAGACTGCATTTGAGCTCACCCTGAAATTTCACGTGGGAAGTACCTTTTGCAAGACTGATAAAAAGTTATGAGCACTTCATAGAAAAGAGCTGATGTGAAAAGCTCTTTAGCTTTCACAGAAAAGTTCCATTGTTACCAGGTATGCTCATCAGCCAGGCCCCATGCTCTGAAAGGCAGGTGGTCACCCAGTTGAGAACTGTATCATGTGGTGTGGGAGATGACACAAGGGAAACACCAACTTCCAAATCACAAATCTCTGCAAAAGCAGAATGTGGTAATTCCCTGGCTAAATACCTTCATATAGAGCATTTACAGAATAACGTCAAATAAACAAATTTATAAAAATTGAAATATGCTCATGGATAATTTACAAACAGAGAGAAGGGCTAAATTCAAATCAGTAAATTATGTGCTGCAAATAATTCACTCAGTTCTATTATCGGGCATTGATTTGGTTTCTGGTTAGCTATAAAATGACTGCCTATTAACATTTTACCTTTTCCCCATGCACTTTTTGATACATTATTATGTGTTTCTTGCTTGGTTTTATGACTTTTACCTTCCTCTCTGTACATCTGTATGACAGTTTAATTGACTGGTGTGTATTCCAGGGCTCGTAGTAGAAGCTAATTTAAATATGTTACGGCTAATATTGGCCCTTTACCCGTAATAATACACACCACATTTTTACCTCCTTATTGATTATGTGTGTATGGCAAGGAAATAACTGCACACTACGGATTTTTATTCAGGCATGAATTTGGCTTTATACTACATATTTAATACTCAAAGTGATTTATAAAATAATACCAATTGTGCAACGGCCATGCAGTCAAACAGAGCAGCCAGAGCTGAATCAAACTGGATTCCTGAGGCCTCTGGATAGATACACACATGCAAGGGCACAGGCGTCAGCGAGCTAAATGTATCCCACTGATTTCCACATATGTACTGTGCCTGACCTATGGCACTTTAAACATACTTTGCTTTAAAGGCAAGACAAATGTTTACAGTGTACTCTTGCTTAAGAGCAAGTGTAGAGGATGTTCTAGTGTAATTAGCACACCTAGCACTTAGGGACAGGTTAAAACTGCCAGAGCTTTCTAAATACGCTTCTTGGTTAATGGAGCCATGTGTCGATTCTTGCTGTAATTAGCAGGTACCGCAAACAAGCTGAGTTACCAGGAAATATGTAACATTTGTGAGCATTAAATAATTAGAGGAGGTAGCTTATTATTCTCCTAGTATTTAACTTAACTTTTAGCGTAAAGGTATAAAAAATAATTGCTGGGGGGAAAACTTGTGATCATGCGTTAGCTATGGTAATCCTGTTCTTATTGTATATAATTAAACTCTTTAAATGTTCCGTTAGATGAGATCTTTTATACTTACCACCCTCCATCAGGAGGTGTGACTCACTATCACTTAACTGCTGCCCAGAGAAGTGCTCACAACCAGACCCCTGTGCACCCTGATGTTCCCAGAAAAGTGGGACAAAGGCATCAGCAGGGGGTCAAATTTGGGAAGTGTATAAGATGACACTAAAATAATGCTGCTTTCTTTTTCTCCTCATCACTGTTTGGTAGATGACAGGTCATCATCTGGATTGCCTGTGCTCCTGGGGCTCTCATTTTGTGTAGTGCTGATCCTTGCTGTGAGTCTCTACTACATCAGCATGAAGCAAGATGTCAAAGTCCTGGAAGAATTTCAATCTCGACTTGTCATCTTCTTTCTTCAGATAAGACATGTTGCTCAGAAATGCTGGACTTGGTTTGTGAGGCAGTAACAACGTCTTCCAGCCTCACAGACATCTCAGAGCACTGCTGACCAGCCCACCGCAGCACAAAGCTCCCAGTCTGCTCCAGTCACACACAGGGAACACCTGAGCATCCACCTCAAAGAACAAGAAAACCACCCCTATTGTCCACTCTCCAGCAACCACTTCTTGTCCTTTCTTTTTTCTTCCTTATTTTTTTTTCACGTTGCTGGACAGTCATACTAACGCCTTGAGGTCCTACCAAACCCATACTCCATCTTCCTGAACAGCAAACAAATATCTGAATTTTGTCCCCCAAAAGAGCTTATAAACTGCTGATGTGAGGAGCAGAAGTAAAGAGAGAAATACATTGATCTGTGCAGGCAGCAGCAAGCTCTGGATAAAAGTCTCCTGAGTCTCAAGTCAAGGCTTTAAAAATCAAACCATCTTTCTCCTCAAGTCTCCTAAGAGCTATTCTGCAAAAGTTAAAATAAAACTGAGCTATTTCACAAAAACTGCTCTGGCAGCCAAAGACTTGGCAAAATGCTATATTTATGCACCTGGAATTATTATTAGCAAAATCCTGGCAAATGGCTTTCCTGTTTCCCTTCATACATTTTTTTCCTCCCTGGGCAAAGGCTGTTTCTTAATGTTTCACTTGACTCCCAGGTGTGAAAAAGAGCATGAGAACTGATTTAAACAGTAAATAGTTTATTTGCCTAACATAATAAACAGTAGCATTGAATCCCAGGCTAATTATCGAATCAGTAGTTTAATCCTCTGGGTTTGATTCAAACCATAAACCTCACTAGCTGAGCTTTAAAGATTTATGATAGTGCTTTTATTCAGTGTGTGATTATGCTTTTGTATCTGGGTGTTCAAGTGCTTATATAGTGATAAAATGGACTGTTTATGAAAGTGTGGGAGGCAAATCCCCTTTATCCTTGTATTGTCCCACCATAGTATGTACCTCTCTGAAGAGAATCCTTCTAATGGAGATCATGCAATAAATGTGGAATGGTGCTCTGGTTATCTGAGAGGAGAACAAGTGAGTGCAAGCTTACAAGCGTCAGCTGTGTCTTCTTCCTGGGCAAAACCAGCACAACTAGTTTTTTTGGTCTTATGTTCTTGTCAACTAGCACTGAATGTGTGCTTGAGTTTATTTGATATGATAAGATTGACATCAGAGCCTGTAAGAGCTGAAGAAAAGAAAAAAGAAGACCGAAAAAAAAAGGAAAGGAAACACTTTAGAGAACATGGAAGAGAGGCCTGCAAGACCTTGGCTTGGAATTCCCCTGCCATTGCAACCTACCAAAAAGAAAAAAATGGTGCTTTATTTTTAAATGATTTTTTATAAGAGAGTCATACAACAACCTTCTTCCAAGCAGCCCAAGGACTTTAACCACGCAGAGATTAAACAGAAACTCAATATGCAGCCTTTGCTCAAAAGGAGAGTGGGCAGAAACTTGATTGAGAGCAAGCCAAAAAAAAATGCAGTCTAAGACAGAAAGAAGTGATTTTAGGGACTATTCTCATGCTTCTCTGAAGATGTCAAAGGCCACAGCAATTGCATTCAACACACTGCCAGTCTGGGGACTTTAACCACGCAGAGATTAAACAGAAACTCAATATGCAGCCTTTGCTCAAAAGGAGAGTGGGCAGAAACTTGATTGAGAGCAAGCCAAAAAAAAATGCAGTCTAAGACAGAAAGAAGTGATTTTAGGGACTATTCTCATGCTTCTCTGAAGATGTCAAAGGCCACAGCAATTGCATTCAACACACTGCCAGTCTGGGAAGCAGAGGCTGCTGCAGGAGGAGTGTTTAGCTCAGGGGTTCTTTGTGCAAACTGCTTGAGTACCCCAGGCCAGAGGGTAAGTCTCATTGCTACTTCCCTTTCCTCTCCCCCATCTCAGCCTTGCTGTTTAGATAATAAAGACGAAAGGTTTTAACCTTGTGTGTTGGTGAATCTCTGATGAAAATGTTTGAATTGGTAGTTGCATGGGGCAAGGAGGTCACTGCAACTCCTGTTTACATTTAACGTTCACGTTGAAACTCTGGCGAATTGGTGGTATTCCTTTTTTGGCTCTGGACTGACTCATCCTCCCAGCACATAGCTACTATCCCCTTCAAAACAGCAGCATTTATTGAAGGGACAGCTCCGTCACTGCAAGTCATGGCACATTGCAACAAGAAAGCAAAGCCTGAGAGGACAAGAACCGAGCAATCTGAAGAGCAAAAGCAGTGGGATGAACTCTTCCAGTATGCTGACAACCTGGGTTTGGTAACTTTAAAAAAAGTCAAAGGGTTAAAGCAAAAGAACGCCTCTTATGACTGTGAGAGAAAATGTAGTGAAAATGTGAAGTCCTTATGTGTGCTCATCTCCCTGCACGTCTCCCCAGGAGATGGACATGGCACCATTTTTCCACTGGCTTTGCTTTAAATGGAAACTGCCACATTTTCCTTGCTGGGGCCCGACTCTACCAGTGCAAGTGCGAAAGGCTATCATGTCTGGGCTGTCAGAGAAATTAAGCAGAAGAACATCTATTCTTGGCTTCTGCTTAGGCTCTGTTTGGGACAGTTTTGGGCATGGGTAAGGCAGCACTTGAGCTGTATGTTGAGGTCTCACCATGGCCTTGCAAGGTCTCCCAGGTCAGGATTGTTTACTGCGGTGAGTGAGATATGTGGCAGGCTGCAGAAAGCCAAAACAAATTTGCTTACAAAGCCAGAACATTTAAAATAAATAGAAGCTAAACTCCATTTCTGGGAGAGCAGTGGGATTTTGCAGGTGAAGAAATCAAAGCTGAGAAAGCCAATGCATACATGACAGTGAATGAAGCAGGTCAATAACAAGGTTGAGAATAGGAGAAAAAAAATCCCAGCTCTTAGGTCTGCATTTATTTAATGCAACACAGCTTCCCTGTGGACTTACTTGTTTTATTTCCTTCTAACACTGAAGCTCTTTTCCCATTCATCCATCCTGCTTACACAGGCTCACACAACAACATGCACCCTTTTCTCATTCTTCCCCTTCTTTCTGTTCTTTATCCGCCACAGATCTATCTTTACTGCTGTGGGTCGAATGGGAATTCTCTTTATTTTTGTTCAGTGCTGTTTTTCTAGGTGTGAGACCTTTGTGAGTTTGGAAGAGCTAATACGAGCTCTAAAGATACTCAAAATCAGCCACATTGGATAACAATTCCCTTGCTGGCCATGCTGGGCTTGGTTTACAATAACCTTTTAATATCTCCCTTCAGTACAATTCCTAAGAGCTGCTCATAAATAAGTGAAAAAGGAGAGTATATAATTTATTACAAACGATCGAGATGCTCACCTGGACTCACACTGGTGCCAGCATGATGAATCACTTTAGAAACCAGAAATCCTGCAGCCAACCAACTCTGAGCAATTATTTAATCCAGAAGCTATCATGCTTTAGGTTTAAAGGGTTGAAAGAGGGAGTGATGGAAGACAGGACTCTTGCAGCAATTTTTGAAGGAGACAGCAAGTAGGTGGGTTCCCAGGAGCAGTGTCCAGGGTGGCAGGAGTCAAAGGGTCAGAAGAGAGTAGAATCATAGAACCATAGAATGGCCTAGGCTGGAAGGGACCTTAGAGATCATTTAATCCAGCCTCCCTGTCACAGGCAGGGAGGCCTCTCAGCTAGATCAGGGAATATATGGGGACCGAACGGGAATCAAACCCGCGACCTTGGTGTTAGCAGCACCACACTCTAACTGATTGAGCTAACTGGCCCCCTAGAAGGAGGTCTGTTCATGAAAATGGATTAGTGACAGGGCCTCAGGGTAGAAGTGCTGCCTAATATCCCTTATTCAATGAGTATGAAATTAATGCACAACAGAAATCGGCATACCACAACAGTACAGAGTAAGTGTTGTTTTGACAGTGTTCGGTATGATCCTGCAGCATAAGTGGAGGGCAGCTGCCAACACTCTCTTCAGACAGGCTCACCACATCAACAGCACCTGATTGCACTATCAGGCATATCCATACCAGTACGATTACAGGAGATAGAAAAGGACACAGTGAGATGTCACTAGATGTTTTTAAAAATAATCTTTTAAGGCAATCAGCATTAGTGGTAAAAGGCAGCCCCAAAATCTGCTTCCAGTCCCATTCACTCCATCTCTCCAACTCTACTTGTCTTGAAACAAGTTAATGGAGCAGGAGAAGCCCATAGCAGCAATTTTAATCGTCATTTCTGTCTTTTGCCACCCCAAAGCAAGCAGAGGGGTTTGGCAGTGTATTAGTAGGAAAAGGATATTACCAGCTGCCCTGAAGGAACAACTCAGGAACCTCTAAGAAAATAGCATGGATTTGTTTCTTATTAATTCCTCACTCCAGGATAGCTGTTGGGAACAGAGAGCTGTTTAGGCTCAACTCTGAAGAGAAAAGCTGATGCTACCTAAAGAAAATTAACCAGTTAGCATTTAGAAAATGAACCTGCCCATGTAGCCTGTGGTCTCCCTGTACATTTGGTAACAAGCTGCCTTTCAGCTGTGTGCTGGCATGGAAGCATCTTCTCCTTGCCTCCTATGGCATTAGGGTTCACTGCTGGAAGATGGCACCAAAAGGCGTCAGGCAGCTTAGAATGATTGACTATAACCTTGACTATACAAGTTGTGGCATAGAGGTGCTGTCCAATAAGTACATGAACCAAGACACTACCACTGATCTGAAAACCATTTTTTGCCTTACTTTGTAGCAATTTAAAGTCATCTTCAAAAGAGAGCACAGAAATATTGACTTTTCAAATAATTTATTTGTATATATCACCAAATCATAAAAAGCCATTGCACTGTCCAGCAAAAAGCATCAACATATAAAACACGTTAACTCAGTAACACTAGAGTGTATCACTTATACTGAACTCATTCTGTCTCCTACTAAAGCCAAATGAAACTTCATCAGTGGCTCCAATAGCAGAAGGATTGGATCCAGAATTTTTATTTGCTAGGTGTTTACAAAGGGCTATATTAAAATGCTAGTAAAAAGCTTCCCTTTTGAGACTGTATCAAAACAATAGTAAATCTCACTCCCATTCTGTTTCTGCCAAATGCATGCAAATAAAGCTCCAAATCAGCAGTCATTATACTGCAAAAGACTGTACAAATTATGAGAGATAATATTCAAAACAGATCAGGTTCTACCCTGAGCTTGTATGGATTGGCATGGCTGCAGCACAGCTCACAAAGCTAAGCTACATACACCAGCGAAGGAGCTGCCCCACTACTGCTTTCATCAGTTAAACAGATCTCAAAAAACTTCTCATTTTTGTCCCCAAGTACCCATTACACAGGGACCTCTTAAGCAGCATAACACAATGGTTAATCAGGACTCTTATAAAGCTTTTCTCATATGGCTATAAGAGGTGGTAGCTTACAAGCATATAAGTCACAGGACATGCATTTCAGAGAGGCTGAAATCCTTTCAGGCTCTGCACTGACTTATAAGCAAGAAAGATCTGCATCACATGTCTGCAGGTGATGCCACACACACAAAAAAATCTTTTAAAACTATAGGTGTTAATGTGTTATTTTAAAAAATGGTAACCCTACAAAGTCCTGGGAACAGACTTTCCTTTCCCACACAAGCCATGAGTTGAAGAAGGCAAAGGGCTGTCTGGAGGGTATTTGAATCTGCCAAAATGGAAAGAAGAGGTTCCCAAAGCAGCCCCTCCAGATATGGTGGCAATGCCAGCGTGTTTACACCAGATACATGCCCAGCTGACACACGTGGCTCTCTCCTGAAGCTGAGATTAGGCCAACACATGCTTCAAGGAGATGCTCTGCAGTTTGAGAAGCCATCTGAGCAGGCAGAGGCTGAATGGGCCAGACCCCTCACACGGGAGCCTGAAAGCCAAAATCCCTCATAGGGAGTGCACTAACAGTTCTCTTCACTACCTATTTCTGTTCTAATTCATGTCACTCCTCTGCTCCCCTGAGTAGTCCTTGTCCTCAGTAGGAAGAGACATGAGAAATAAAGCCTGGTCAGCTTGATGGTGATAAAGCACTCTGTGAATTTTGCAGGAATGTTGTTTTGGAGACAAAGGGATCCAGGGGAGGGACATGTCAGTGAAACCGTTGGAGTTTTTTCTTGTTGTTTTGTTTATAAACCTTCAAAAACCGCTCAGGAGTGCACAATATATTGATTTCTCAATTGTGTAATTTGGACTGAAGAAACAGCAATAGTTTTATTTGGAGAGTATTTGACCAGAACTGGTCTGACTCCATCAATAATTCATACTAGGTCCATCTCCTAGCTGCAGACCCCAATGCAGGGGTCTTCACCTTGAAAGGAAGTTGTTCAGCATGGAGCTTCTCGGCATCGTTTAGCAAAAGGTCTGCTTGTAATTGTAGATGACTGTGGTTTTAGCAGCTTTTGATGTCAAATGTTGGACACTGTTTCAACAATGCTAGTTAAAATTGTTGCAGCAGCCACCAAAGTGGAATGAGTTGATGCAGTCAAGATCCAGTGTGTCGCAAGATGTGCTGCATTTCAGACATAAATGACTGGACGTAACAGGGCAAAAATAATTCTCTCTGCTGCAGGAGCAAGGGAATGAAGAGCTCTGGACTGTGTTATGTGTGATATCATGACAGACAAGTTTTCAAACAGTTCCTTGCCTTAAAATCTATGGTTTAACGTAGCACTCATCTAACTCCACCAAGTTCCCTGGGGGACTAACGGCACCAGCCATGAGCAGCATGTCATCTGAATCAGGCCTGGCTTATGTAAAGGGAAGGGTTTGGTGTCATACCCCAGAGAGCCCAAATGAGAACAGGGAAAGTCTGCCACACTTATTTTTTGATGAAAGGTACAGTTTGCCATAAGAATGGCAATTTTTCTTACATTCATAAATACTCTCCAGACCCTGTATACAAACTGGAGTCAAACTTGCCCAAATCCAGGGGGAAACAAGAAGAAAGTGAGAAGTAGTTTTGTCACAGGACTGTTACATGTGTGAGAAATCACCCAAGACGTCAACAGCAACAATGAATCCTCATTCCCACCTCCTGGCAGGTTGTCTCACCCCTTACTTTACAACACAGTCAAGCAGAAGGGGGAAACAAAAACATCTCAGCTTGGGTTTCTGCCATACACAAATAATTCAAGCTACTTCAGTGAGCAGCTTGTGCCAAATATTTTATCTCCTTGATAAACAGCAGAACCACCAGGCTAAAACATGGTTATTTGGGAATTTCAAGACAAGTAGAAGAGCTCCAACAGGGGGATTTGAGTGGGATCCAGGATAACACCATAGCAGTAGCAGTTGCCATGTAGCTGGAGTCTCCCAAAGCAGTGGGGGAGGTTAAACTCGTGCCTCACCGTTACCTATCAACAGGGAAGGCTGGGGAAGGACTTTATCAGCATTTTAACCACTAGCTCATTGCTTTCTGCCACGCCCTATGAAACACAGCTTTTCAGGTAACATATAATCTTCCATGTCTAAAAAATCATAGTTGCTGGCTTTTTGTTTTGGTGAGGAAAAAAAATTTTAAAAAGACTAAACTGGGAAAAAAAAAACAACTTTATCCGACCAACCAAAAGGGCTATTCAGACAGCCCTTCTTGGATGCTCATGCTCGTTTTTTAGCAACAAGGATCTGACAGGAAGCTAATAAGTGTTAAATCCTAAACCCTTTAGCTAGCTATCAAAACAGGATTTAGAATCTCACATGGATTCAGTTCTTTTGACTATTGTGTGCAAAAACGGTTAAAGCAGTTATAGTGGCTATGAGAGGTAGAAAACTTTAAGCACTCGTGTATACATTCATGTAAATCTATATCTGCAACAGTAGTTCAGTTACACTCTTTGGCATGGACTAAAGAAACTAAAAAGAAAACATTGCTATGTAAATACTTTTCCCACCAGCAGAATGGAAAGACACTATCAATTACACGGCTTCACTGAAATAAGCAGTACATGTTATATATTAAGTAAATTGCTGTCTAACTTCTCAGGAACAAATGCTAAGTTTTCTGAGAAAGTGCATTTGTGTTTTTCCCTTCTACATCAGGAGTATAACAAAATGCTGTCTTCTATGCAGTTCTTAGCTTCATAAGTAATTGACTGGAATTTCACAATTTCAGAAAAAAAAATATAAAACTTTTAGGCATGCATCTTTGAGTACTAAAATAGAGCTCAGGTTAGTTTCCATCTTTCTTACAGAGGAGGAAAAGAGAAACATGACCTTCAAGGCATCAGAATCATAAACAGAAATAATTCTAAAACCATTTCAGCACTTATGAAGCTGTACAAGCATTTTCTCATTGCATACAGGTGTGGAAACTAGCCAGGCAAAATCTGCCTCTATTCCCAGGTTGCCTAAGGATAAGGAAACAATATTCGTGGTCTCCAAAGCAAACACTCCAATGAGATAAAGATGGGCTATTTGCATCAGCAAAGGGAATGGTCTGAGGCACAAATTTAGGATCTGCATACAAACAGGATTCCCATTAGCTCAAGGATGCTCACACCCAGGTTACTGATTTAGAAGAAAAGACAAAAGTTTTGTCAAAATCTAGATTGGTTTGTCAGAAAACATGGTAACCCATACCATTATGAATGACTGTCTGGATTTTTTGCTAAATTTATGATTTAAATAATAAAAGTGGTTTTACACACAATATATTTGAGGTGGAGGACTTTGGAGAAGGGAGATGATAAAAGCTACATTCACCCAAACACCAGGTTTGCATGTAGTTTCTTGCACTGGGCATTTTGCGTCTGGCATCCATTCTGAATTTGCACATTTGATATTGTATTTTCTGAGATCCATCAAGTAGATCAACGTGTGATTTGATGTTGTGCAGAAACTGTTTCCCATGTAAAACCAATAAATGGCCTGTGGCTCACTTTCCTGGACAAGGGCACCCAGTTCTCTGCACCCAGAGCAGCTTGAAGAGACTCCTGTTCATATCTTTTATTTCTCAGGAGATGGCTTCCAACTATCAACCTATGGGCTAAGATGCGTGAGGTGCTGACCACTGAGATTGGACCAACATACAACGAAGACTAAACATTCTGGAGGGCAAATGAAGGTGAAGCACAGCTTCGTATCTCACTGATGAGAGCCTTCAGGTGTCCACTGGAATCTTCAGTGTCCTGTCTCAACCAGTCATGCATTTCACATGCAACAACCATTGCACCAAGAAAACTCAGAGCCCTCAAGCCAGGAACCAGTTTGTCCAGTCTAGCCCTCGTTTTCAGAAAATCACACAGCTTCAGGCATCCTAACCTGCTGTTTACATTGGGGATTTAGAAGAAACAAGGCAAGTGCACATGTTTTCTTAAGGCGAGCTTTCAGATTACTTTAAATACAGAGGACTAGATTGGTTAGAATCTCAGACACCACAAGTCAGCTCAGCCCTTCTGTCTCTCAGGGACTACACACTAAGAACTTGCTACAGCATAGATCTACTTGAGTTTCATTAGCCCTTAAGACAATATATAAGTCTTCAAACGAATTCTCCTTTCTAAATTCTCGCTACTAAATAGCTCTAGTATAAATACATCTTTTTTTCCCCTTCATCATCTTATTTTTTCTAACAACAAATAAGTGACTGTTTACAAAAAGACGTGCTGGCTGTTTTGAGCCACAATATTGTGCTGTTTTGCAGAAGAGTATCATCTGGCAACTGAAATATTGACACTCCAGTCAAAATACATTGTATTTATTGTCTGCAAGTCTGTGTTTTAGATGAATTAATAACAGGACCATGATCAGGCCAAGGTCACTCGTCATTTAGGACCAATGGTGTGAACTCCTGAATCAGGGGAAAAGTACCCCTTGCACACACAGTGTAACTGTAAAGTGTCTGTTCTTCTTCCTTGCAGCTCTGATTCCATCTTGAACACTACAGAGGTTAACTTAACAACGTTTAGTGTCAGTGAAGGAAAGCGTTGAAGGGAAATGTGACTCTCTGTTCCTAACATGGGTAGTACAGCCTAACATCAGGATATTACCCAGAGGTAGGGCAGAAGTTAAAATACCTACAAACCCCCACTAGACACCCATCTCAGCACTTCAGAGGTTGTGCTTTCCTACTCCACTCACACCATGTCCACACGTGGCTCTGGGTATCATAACCTGTGTGTCATTGCACATATCCTAGTACCAGGTAAGAAAAAGGCGGTGTAAAAAGTTAAGGTAAACTAAAAACTACAGCTTTCTCTTAAGAGAAGAGCCTATATCCAGAACACAGAAGAGCAGTGGAATTATTTGTCATGTATCTGCGTATATTGTACATGCACACACACACTCCCTCCTTGGCACTGAATGCTTTCATGACAGGGTCTGTATACTCAAGCATCCATCATTGGTTACTATAACCAGTTTTCTAAGAAACATTGCCATAGCATGCATGTCCTTCAGTTTTTAAAGCAAATCACCATGCTCTTATTTCCGTGATTCCTATTGCAGGTTCACAGCTGAAAGATGCCTCATGAGTTAGTGGGATAAGAAGTTATGAGCATTTGTGCCCTCATGAGGAAGTTCTATTCCAAAAAATGTCTTCGATTGTTTCTCCGTGATAAACAGCATTGATCCAAAAGCTCAGATGACACCTTTTAGCTCAGATTTTTCTAACCCAATGTGGACTACTGGCAGGGAATTGGCAGGGA
The DNA here is from genome assembly GCF_000703405.1 of Apaloderma vittatum. Lineage (NCBI taxonomy): Eukaryota > Metazoa > Chordata > Aves > Trogoniformes > Trogonidae > Apaloderma > Apaloderma vittatum. The sequence goes on along the minus strand of NW_009702872.1, from coordinate 12,088 downwards.
AATTAACCACAGATGGTAGCCAGGACATGCGAAATATATTCACTATAACAGAATAATTGTGCGGCAATACCCCACTGCCTCAGAAAGCAGTATCACTTGCATTCAATCAAGCAAGACTCTCCCTGCATTACTAGCAATTTTCACAGATCAAAACAAAGACCTTTTGACTGTAGTTTCAGCATCACAGGGAACACAGTGACTAAACAACGACATCGCACATTCACCACCAGAATGGCTCACAGCTTTGCAATCAGCAGCAGCAGCAGGGTCTGCATGGGCAAAAGCCACAATTTTTTTTCCCCTTCCACCATGTGCCAGTAAGTAAATAAATATACAGATACCACACAGGATTATAGTTCTTTGAATACACCTCTTGACAGAGTGTTCCCAGAGGCCTGGTTTGGAGATAGAGAAATAAAGAAGGCATTCAAATATCACAGAAATGCAACAAGTGACTCCGAGAAACTTCTACCGCAGCCACACTCTGTGCCGGTTGGCTATGAATGACTAAAAGCTGATGTAGGAAATGTACAAGTTATGTGTGTGAGACAGAGCATAGGTATGTGTGTATGTACATATGTATGTATGTGTGTATTAAAAATATTTTTATTCTAACATATTTTCAGCCTGGAATTACCAAGTGAGGGAAGCTGAAAGAAACAGACTGAGATACATGTGGGACTCGAAGAGCCTCAGCCTCTTTTCAGTTTACATTACAACTCCAGCAGCCAAAATGCTTGCATTCACGGGCACTGAAATGCAACTGGGAGTAGAAGAATTCACGCAGCTAGACGAATTAGAGAGGCTGAGCTTTGATGTCGAAGTTAACAGGTAAGTCCGTACATGTACTTATGTTGGGCAAGACTTTTCAAAGGCTGAAGTGTTTTGCTCCTATTGCTTTTGCTTCGAGGTGGGATCCTGACTGACCCAGGAGCCTTAAAGATCCACTTTTTGTCTATTGAGCTGCAGAACATTGAAAATAGTGTCAGGAAAATAGTGTCAGGGTGACAAATGCTAGTGAAAATGCTAACCACTGAAGTCAACAAGAGTAGAAACCCCGGAATCAGTGTTTGCTGCTTCTCATGGAAATGGAAGGGAAGAAGAGACACCATGACAAGAGAAAAGAGAGGTAGAAAAAAGCATGAGCTCCAGAAAACCTCACCATTGAGCAGCATCTTCCTTCTCAGAACCAGAGACAAGGCTTGAAACCTGGTATTTCATATCAAAGATGAGGAGACATTTGCTACCTGGTTCTTCAGACCCCCAGGCAAGACGAGGAACAGTAGTCCCAACCCACATGATACCTCAACATAAGCCTAATTTGGCACATACATAAATTATATTATACAAAGCAGCAGCATGGTTCCACATGAGGAGTTAAGGCATGTACTGAAGCAGTTTGTGGGAAGACACATCACTGTTGCATCTTAAATTCATAGTGAGGCTGAAAGAGAAGCAGTGTCTTTCACAGTTATAGAAACAACAGGGAAAACAGGAAACAGGCTAACTTTCAGGACCCAAGCTCTTCTTCAGGGCATGAAGGGGAAGATCATGGCCTGGCAAAGAGCTTAGGTACCTGCAATAGTGCATTTCTTATTGGTCCGAACTAGTGAAAAAAGGCACCTCAGCGGTCCTGATCTCTGGATTTGAAATGGGCATTAATAACTTGATCTCTGATTCCCTCTTCAGGAATTCCTCCTGTGATGTCAATTCACAACTACACAAAAGCCACCACTGTAAAACTTTCAAAGGAATTGCATTCTCTCGTGGGCAGAAATCACACAAAATCAAGGTCTCCCTGCAGGTAGCTCGGGCCAACTGGGGCCATAAGCAACTTCACAGGGTCGCTTAGTGCCCATGGAGGATTTTTTCCCTAAACCTAAAAGAACAATTTGGCTGTTAAAAGTTATGTAAATTTTATGCCCTAAAATGCTTACTAATTCAGGGATTTGTTATGACTTCAAATTTTGTTTCAAGCAAATGTTTAAGCCAGTGCTTAACTTTAAGCATCAGACAGTCCCCAGAAGACAACAGTAAATCTGCATGGTTGTGAGAAGTGACAGTGTACTCCCAAAAATCTTCCTCAGAGCCAACTTAGCTGTGTGCTTAAGTTTTCTGTTGAATTGGGGTCTTCTCTGTAATGTGTACCTGGGGATAACTGCCTAATTCTAGCACAAAATTGCTTCCCTGCCTTGCAAATCCCACATTCATCTGAGTGACTCTTCTTAATTATTGGATCTACTTCTCATCTCAACCATCCACCTTACTTGTTGAAGCACTGGCCACGTGGAACTAAAAGCAACAATGAAGTCACTAGTGAGCTTTGTGAACATAACCATTCTTCACCCTTCTCAAGGCAAAATTCATCAGCCCTGGAACTCCTGCCCAGGACTGGAGATAACGGACCTGTTCCACACTGAACTACCTATAAAATAACTCAGCTGTTCGATTTCTTTGCTGTGTTTATAGACATCTACAATGCAAATGTTTGCAGTAATTTTGCATACCCTATATGAAATAAATATTACAAGTAAATTCTAGTATTCAAAACTAAACAGTATACAATGTAAGGGATCAAGTTACATTTATAAATGCACAAGCATCAATACTATCTATTCAGCCTAATTCCTCAGCAAGCAAGCTTCAGCAATCGCTAGCTACACTACACTTCAGAAGTCATAATAAATGCTGGTCATGCCAAAATCTAAGAAGAAAAAAAACCACATAAATTCTCCACCATCCTCCCAAATGATACACAGTTTTTGACAGATACTGTAATAATATAGTAGTTTCATGACATTCATCAACACTGTCCAATATTAAACATTGAGTCTGGAACACAGGTGTCTATATTCTAAATGAACTCAAAATCATGTCAGCACTGTGTTCATACATAGCAAAAGCAGAGACAGAGGGAGTCTGTACCTGGACTCAGAATAAAGTAAGAATAGAGGCAGCTTTACTGGCAAAAAGGAGAAGAGGGAGAGAAGAGGAGCTGGACACAGCCCCACTTACAACTGTCATTGCAAAATAGTTTGAAGAAATAGCCTGGACTCTGTAGCCTGGTCTTGACAGCTCAGGCCTCAAAAATGGTCCCAGCCCCAAGAGCCAGTGATAACATGTAGGAGCTCTGCTAGCAAGAGCAGGTCACAGATTGTGCCTGCACAGGACAGAAAGTTTGCTATACCAGTGGCTCAAGGGGCTGTTTATTCTCTGTATCCTAATGTAAGTATTTCTGAAAAGAATTTCTCACAGCAGAAGTGGGTGATTCACAAGCACATCTCTTTTCAGGAAAGGAAAGATCACACGCACTGAATACCCTGACTCAACTTCATCTCACTCTACTGAATAATAAAATCTAGATCCTGCCCTGGAAATTTGCTTACACTTTAGATCATGCCACTTTTCTCATCTTGCAAAGAGGTTCGTGAAGAGGATCTTCCTAGCAAGAGCTCCTTCTCGTGGATGAGGCTATCTAGCAGGTCCTCCTGTCTGTAGTTGTGATAAACCTTCAGGAAAGCCAGAATGGTAATTCCCAGCCAAGTCAGCCAGGCAGCCCAGAGACCAAACTAGAGAAGAAAAGAAATGATAAAAGAGGTCAGTACTGTATTATAGAAACAAAATCAACTGTCCAGGTGAATATCAAAAGCTCAGCTGGATCAAAACCCATCGAGTCACATCAAGCTGCAGCCAGTGAGATCCTGGCCCCACTGTTCCTCAACTCTGTCAAATTATTCCTAGCTTAAAACGAAAAACTCTTTATGTACTAGAAAAATTGAAGCAAAAATCTACTAAGTACAATAAAGAATAAAAGAAATATATATAATCCAGGTGCATCCAATGAACTTCCCATGTATGAAATTCTGACCAGCCCAAAATTCTTGAGATTATTTCACTTCTGTTACTTGAGGACTACAATATGTTTTAAGACATTTTCCAAAACTTTCTTCCCAGGTCCTTCAGGCCTTCCACTACTCCTGCAGAAGTGTTAATTTCAAGGTTTCTTCATGCAAAATATTGTTGAGACAACCTTATAAATTAAACCTTTGCATTCTGGGGTAACTGGCTCACCTTAGTGTGAATGCAGAGAGCAAGAGAAATCCCCTACAATGCATCCAGTGCTTGGCATGAGAAACCTGGGCTTAAAGTCTCAGATCTGCAATAAATCCCACTACTAACTTAGTTCCTCTTGCTTATTTAGGGAAAACTCTGCTTTGATTGGTTCGGTTACTTGAATGTTAGCCTCTCTGTCTCAGAGGAGGCTCATTTGTACTAAGAGTCCTCCTGGCAGAAATTCCATTTCACTTCTGTGATGTTTTTGTCAAAGAAACATTAATCAGTACTGTATTTCAGTTTTGATATACTGAAATTTTAATTAAAAAAATAAAACAATTTAAACACTTGCAGGCAGTAATACAGCTATGTACTCTAATAGCCAATCTAGATAAGCAAAGGCCACTGTTTTTAAAGGGGGTTTATGTTCTTACACATCTTACGAACTTTGGAAATTCTCCTCGGCATTTCTGCCCATACTTAAAATTATGTCAGTTCATTAGTTAAAAAAAAAAGTAATAAGTTATTCTACAAACCTTGGAAATAAAGAGTTATTAAGTTGTCTTTGTATGACTATATCTAGAGAATTGGAAGCTTTGCATTTGTTTTTAAGCACCACTTCATTAATGCAGTATTATCTTAAAGGCATTCAGGTATCTACTACTGCTGTGGTCTTCTAAGCATGAAAGAATATATCTGGATTTAGCGAAATTCAGTGAAACTCTCAGAGTCATTCTGATGTGCTGGAAGGATCTCAGAGACTGCTTTTAAGTAAAGTCTACTCTCCGAAATTATTGCACTTATAAGGAATTGTTTGCTTTGACTGGTAAGTCTAGTCTGTTCTCGGGTTTTTCTTTTGACTGTTTCAAAGAAACTTATTTGCCCTCAGTAGATAGACCCATTCTCGTACCTTCAACCAGCTCTGTTTACCACGCCCTAGATATCAAAAACAATGATAAGGACTTTGCTCCCTGGGTGGTCCTTTCTTCAAACAGTTTCAATCAGGATTCACTTTGGCACTACCACATTCAGCTTTTGAATCCAAATGATGTTTCCCTGGAGCTGTTACGCTCCCATGCTCTTCATATTTGGGTATTTGTAGAGCTTGGTGGCTACACTTTGCAGGCTAGCTTTACTCAGGGACATCTGTAGGGATGTGTATCGGCGTGGGAATCCACTTCCAATGACCTGAGTTGATCCATTTACACTGTAATACATCTCCTCCAACCAAAGCACTATGTGCATTGGCCTTGCCTTTTTAGGCATGGCTCCCTGTTAGAGAAATGCCTTCTCTTGCATATAGACTGCAGACTGTCCACTCTGAGATCACACGCTGGACATGGATGTTTAGTTCCCATGAACTCAAAGCTATAGATTGATAACAGATTTACTTCTGTCACCCTCCCTCTTGCTGGACTGCAAGGAGCTAATGACAGAATCTGATACAAAATGCAGCTTGGTCTTGAGATAGCATCATATAAAGGGGTCACTTTTACAACACACCTCTGTCCTACACGCTGATATGTCCGAGCTGGGTGTCTAGATGTCAGCAACAGCAACAAAGATGCAAAACTATCTTGTGTCCCAGAAGCATGGTTACCTTCAAGGAGTGCCCCAGGCAAGCTAACGCCTCTTCCCACATGGGACAAGATAAGCAGCATGTGTAGGGTGCAGCCCTGCATGGGTGGGGCCATCCTCCCTGCAAAACCAGTACCTGCTGACTCACACAAGTGCTCAAGTCCTGGTGTTCGCCAGCTTTGGTTGCTGACTTAGAGTCAGCATATTCAACAGAAAGGTCTGACAGCCTTCAAGGTCTAATTTTCAAAGATTCGTCATAGAACAGCCCTATCTAAATGACAGTAATCTTAAAGTATTTGCAGTGGTCTGATATTTATGTAGCACAGACAAAGGCATGGAAGGCAGAGCTAACCCCATGACATGGTGCAGGGCAGACATTATTCTGAACAGCAAGGAAGACCTCCAGAGCACCCGAGTGTTGCAACTTGTGCAGAGCTCAATCTTCAGAGAAACAAAAACTTTTCTTCATGCGTACAAGATCAGTGACAGTCAGGTTTTGACACGTCCACATTCAAAACTATTCTGAATTTAAAACACAAACGTGCCCTTCACTGTCATTCTTATTCAGCACTTACTGAAATCAGTGGAAACATTCCCATTGATTTCAGAGGAATGGTAGTTCAGCTCCAGCAATCCCAGATCAATGAGCAAATGGCAAGCGAACTGGAATAGAACCATGACCTAGTCTGACCTACCTGTGCAATAGCAAACTGGTCGTAGAAAGCAGAGTTTTCTAAGTTCAGTTCAAGATCTATATCCTGCAATTCTTCACAGCTAACCAAGGAAGGCATTTGGAAGGGAAAAAAGAAAATTATTTCAGATATTCCAAACAGACAAACTAGATACTAAATGAAGCAACATCTTAACTGTTTTTCAGTCACAACACCATGTTCTATTAAAAGATATTTAAGTTATTGCACTAACCAGGTTCCTTGCTAATCTTCTTTAAAACTAGGCTAAAAAAGGTATATAATTACTTTCCTTTTTAAAAAACAATGTGTAATTATGCAAGTGATAAGACAAATCATCCAATCTACAAGTGGAATTGCAACAGTTGTTATGAAAATAGTACACTTAAACCCCTCTTCTCCTGCTAACCCCAAGCCTCCCACATAGACACACTTGGCATCACCCTAGGTTGGTTGCTTTACCCATCAATGAAACAAAATGTATGAACCTCCATTACCTTTTGACTTCATCAGGAAAAGCCTCAGAAGAAAGGATTGTGTGGGTGTTTTTGTTTCGGATACTCCAGCAAGGAGACGATACTCTGATGGTAAGATAGAGGCTGCCTACAGATTTTACAAATAACTTGGACTTTTACTGGTGTGAAAAAAATTCCAGGATTTTGAGGTTGTCTTTCTATCTCTTGGTTGATTTCTGCAGCCTCTTCACTCTCCTTTCCAGTGCTGTCGGTCATCTTGGGTTCTTATCCGAATATTCGATTAGACGTTTTTTGTAATTGAATTTTTAACCGAATATTCGAATAATTTGAGTAATCGTTGCAGCCCTAAACAGAACATTTACTATGGCATTTTACAACATATGACAATGTGCAACATAAATGTATGCTTTAGGTAGTGCATTTATTCAATATCATATGACATAAAATGTCAACTTTTCCTCTCTCTTCACTGTTATTTGTTTGATAGGAAAAAAATCTACCTCAGCTTATGTTTCCTATAAGGAGCACACACACCACAGGATATAGCAGACCATTTTAGGGTATGTACATTTTGTGCACTTCAAGAAAGCATCAACCATCTCTACTCTGTGCTTACGAAATACTTGCCATTCTGCAGCTCTCAGGGCATCCACAGCACAGCTTTGAAGCCAGCATCTTCACACCAGATTTTGGATGATGGTGCATTGTGGCACAGGCAGGATGAGTGACCTGCCTGCTCTCACACAGCGGGTCGGTGGCAGAGCCAAGACAGCAAGCCAGGAGCCCTGACTCCCAGTCCACTGCCCTGTTCACAAGATCACATTCCCCCCCATTCTTAGAGCATCTCCACATCTAGATCTCCATTGGAAATAAGACTTACTAAACTAAGGTATTTCTTTTGCAGATGATCATGACTCTTAAAGAGACCATGAAGTGCCAAGGAAATGGTACTTTTCGTTGTGGGGTACTAAATGCAAAAAAAAAAAAAAGTTTTAATTGCATTTTCTGTTCCAAATTAAAAAATCCAGATTTGCACATTACAGATGCCTTCTCCCCCTTGATTATCTTGCCTGAAATAACTACAGTTTACAACAGCACTGTTTATTTGTATATATATTCCAAAAAAAAAAAAGGAAGAAAATGTATTCTTCAATACTAACCTATTTGGCATGCTTCCTTTTTCGGTAATTGCATCACACCACATGTTAAATCCTACACTCACTATAGTGCTAGCAATAAATGTGATAAACACCACAAAGGCGCTGATCAGCAGATTCAGGAAGGCATAAAAGAAAGAGCTGCAATAAAAGGGAAGAAGAATGTAACTCATAAACGGTGGAAACACAACATCAGCAGTCTCTCTAAGCAGTGCACACTGGGCACAAAGATAGGCGTTTCCATTTGAAACATATCTGCTTTAATTAAGAACACCTAATACATTGAAAAACTAAAGATTATTACTTTGAGTCACATTATCTTTATTTTTAAGTGCTTTTGATTTTGTTATTTTTTTCACCATAAGAGGATGGGACTTTAAATCATAAATACTAGGTGGCAATTGTTCATACACAGCATGGCTTTCATTAGCTGTAATGATGAAAATCACCATTGTTAAAATAAATGTCATTAGTTCAAATTATATAGTAACTGGAACTAAAATTATTTCATTACTAAAGTGATAATTGGGACAAAAATTGCCTAGGAGAGCAGAACTAAAAATAAAACAACACAGTACTGATAGCTATAATCATTTTAAGCAACGTAACACAAGGTACTGCCACCATAGGACACGAATCTCAGTTTTATGGTCAATTTGCAGAGCAGGCCAGCTTCTCCTGGGACTTCTCTCGCTTTGGTGTCAGTATGTTATTTCTGCCAGCTGAATATCAATTTTCTTCAGCACCGTGAAGTCTGGCCCAACCAGGGCCACCCCTAGGCATGTGCTGTATTTGGAGTGGTAGGGGGTAGGATGCTTATGGTCATCCCACAGGGCCTACTCATCTTCCAGCCTCACTGCTTAACTGTCCCACTTAATTCTAGTTAGTGAAAACTTTCTAATCTTTTTCTGATTCATCTGACTAAGGCCTTCACCACTTGAGGCTGCTCTAGCGGCACTTGGAAAGTCTCATTATCTAAAAATGGGACATCGCCTCTAGGCTGGAGGAAGACTGGCAGCTCCAGGAGGCAGGTCATCCTACTCAGGTTAGGTGGCAATGATAAATATGAGAAAGTTCCCACCAGTGCCAATCTCATTATGCTGAAGACAGAAGGAGACTATTCACTCCAGAAAGCAGCCATTTCTTTTCCCTGATAGTTCATTAAATGAAAAGTCAAGAGGTTTTCTGAGTCAGTGTTGGAATCCTGGGAAGGTTCTGGGCTGGTCAGTCCTGATTTTTGCAGGTTATACACATGGTGAGATATATGTGACCTGAGGAGGTCTTTAAAATGAGATGAGGAAACAATTACTAGTGGGGTTAGGATGTTTATTTCTAGATTGATGTGGCATTAGAGGTGTTGTCTAGGTTCTCTCCAAAATGACGGTCGTCCTATCCCAACACTGATAAAAGTGAAATAAACGACTTTCCAAGAGTGCCCTTAGAGACTGTACTGGGAGCTAGATGCCAGGACACCTGACTTCTAGATGAACATTAAGATGAATCTTACTTCTGTCCTTTGGCTTCACTGGACCTGGAGGACTAGATAAACTCACCTCCACAGAGTGCTGAGAGAGAGCTGGTGCAAGCACACCATGTTTTTGCGCATTCACTGCCCCTGCCCTGATTTCGCACCTAGCAAGCCGTATCTACTGGATGCACCTTAGCATGGTTTGCTGGCCTGAGAGGCAGAAAAGACTTGACCTGTCCACTGAATAAAGAGTTTACACAAGAATTAGTAACAGCATTAGAAAAGTGACAGTTGCCAGGATCATTCAGTGGATCATCACCAGCCCAGGACCTCTAGTCCTCCTTCTACTTCCTACCCCGCAGCATAAGAGATGCCAAGGTCCAGAATCCAACCTTCCAGTGACAATTGGTTGCACTTAATTTGGACCAGGCAATCAGCAGCCATCACCATGTGCTGGAGATTCCTAAGGCCAGAGCATCCTGGCAGAAAATCAGCTAATTTGGCTCTCTACCTACCTATTGTTCTCCTCAGATCAGAATTTCAAGCTACACATTCTAGATTGAGTCAATGCCCTCTAACGATAAATGCTTACCCTCGAAGTAGAAGTCAATTCACAACTGTAGTAGTGAAGTATCTGAGTTGTCCCTCTACCTTTCAGCTGAGTTGAACAGTCCCAGAGCATGGCTGGCAGCAAGCACTTGCTTTGCCTACTCCCTTAGACAAGGGGTTTGAGACTCAGTTAAGGAAGATTTTTAGCAGTCCTAACTGTTTGAGAGCAACCATTCAAAGCCACTGCACATGAAGACTGGCCGCCTTGCCGGGATGCACAGGGTGCTAACCCTGACTTCCTCAGGTTGACTTACTGCAGAGCTGACCCAGTAGCAGTGATCCTAAAGGGACAATTTTCAGAGGCCTGCCCAATGGTTTTGAACTGCATAGCCACATTTGGAAGCAGGCCAAACATCTGATCCAAATTTTGCTATTCCAAGGTTTTTACTGCCGGTCTCTTCCAAAAAATTAACTAGTTCTGAACTGTAGAGCTGAAAAAAGCATCTGGATTCAACTAATCCTCTATACATATTTGATCATCCACGGAAGCTGAATTTAATTGCATTAATAAATCCATGGTTATGTTTAGATATTGTAAGTTAAGTTTTAATATGGAAATGAGTTTCTGATCTCTACTTGCTATAGCATGTTTTAGTGTTAGGCAGCTTGAGAGTGGTCGGAAAGAGACAGAGAGACAACACTGCTGCTCAGTCCTCAATATTACCAACATCAGGGTGCTGTACAATCCCAGAGCTGAGTAACAGTCACTGACCCAAGAAGCCTCCAACCTGGATAGACCTGGGCATGAGTTATTTACCCTTGGTGTGTTCCCTAAATCATGGGGAAAAGGCTTTCCTAGTCTAGTCAGCCTCCAGCATATGTTCCTGCCTTCCCACCTGTGTGCAGCTGGGTGCTCGGAGTGCCTTGGCTCCACAGCACCCACAGGCTGGGTTACCTGTGCCAGGAGCACTACCCAAGGAAGCAGGACAGGCCACCAGGGAGGCAATCACAGAGCACAGAGCTACTGAGCTGCTGCCTGGGCCACCAAGCCCCTCACTACACCTGCTGGTATCTGATGCCCCTTGGTTTGTCTGAGCATAGCAACAGGCTGGCAGTGCAGCACTGTGGCTGCTGCAGGGAGCACGCAGCTTTGCTCTCCTGGCGTAACCAAGCAATAGTCGTTCTCTGCAATAGTTGCCATGTCCACCAAAAAAGCAGGGTTAAAAACAGAGAGGAGCCACCAACTGCTCCCTTCTGCTTTGTTCCCCTCCCCAGCCATGTTGTTTCAACGTTTTTCATGCATCTGGTGTACGTCTGGAGAAGGGCCCACTTCGCAGGAACATGTAATGGGACCGTGGTCAGGAGGTACCTGTGAGAGCCAGGCCCCAGCATCGCCCCATAGCCCCCAGCACCCTCCATGCCCACCAGAGCTGAGCTGGCCAGATGCTGCTGCCAGCCTGCCAAAGGGTAGCAGGCACACAGCAGTGAGTCTGGCCTCTTCGCCCCAAACCCCTGCAGGGAACCATCCTCCAGAGAGGGCGCTGTCTGCAGGTGGGAGTGCTCGTGGCATGTATGCAGACAGAGACAGGCAATGCACCCCCTCACCCCAAACCCCTCAAGGGAGCAGGATGATCTGGGTGATGCCAAGCCCAGTGCTTCACTCCCAGGCTGCTCCCTCTTGCCCCAGCCTGCAGGAGGAACGGGCACCCACCTGCCCTCCCCAGGGATACTTACTCCTCGTGCCCTTTGCAGAGGAAGAAGAGAGTCCTCCAGGCCT
>NW_009702872.1:0-216 GCF_000703405.1 Apaloderma vittatum | reverse complement strand
GAGGCCCTGCCTCTCCACCGTCAGGTTGGCGTTGAGCCACATGCCCTCGGTGAAGAGCAGGCACCGGCCATGGAAGTCGTTGCCATTTTCCGAGAGCGGCACCACCACGATGAAGCTGAAGAGGAAGGCCAGGAAGTAGAGGATGCACTGAGCGAAGAGGAAATTGCTGAGCGCCATGTCCGCGGCTCTGCTCAGGCAGAGGGAGGGAGGGGGAGA
>NW_009702871.1:36233-63585 GCF_000703405.1 Apaloderma vittatum | reverse complement strand
TCAGCTGCAGAGGCAGCAGAAAAAGCCGACATCTTAATAAAACAGCCTCGGGCAAAATCCCATTAAAGCCTTCAGAAGCTTGTTTCCCTGCAGTTGAGCAGGTAGGCGTCGTGCACTGCGTGGCAGCCCTGAGTGCTCTCTGGGAGCCCAGTTCAAAAAAAAAAACAAAATAAAAAAATATAAAAAAATAAAAAAAAAATTGAGTGCTGCTTTTTCCCCCCTCATTCCTCCCTCCCCCTCCACGATCTAAATCATCCACCATCCTCTGCTCCTCAGAGTCATTTGCAAGGCAGAGAGAGAGAAGGGAGGGAGGGCGAGAGAGCAGAGAGAGCGTGTGTGTGCCTTGATGTGTGGGGACTAAATGCCTGCGCAGTGGCAGGAGTCGCTGGCGAGCGCTGCTTGCCCATTAACGCTCCGGCACAGACCTTGGGCTGACCTTTGGAGAGGAGAGGGAACAGGGAGAGAGACATGGACAGAATGACAATGAGGAGATTGGGGCACCAGCGAGGGTCCCTGTGTGGTCTCCTCTGCTCCTGGTGCTGAGGACATTGGTACCTCTACCCTGGCAATGATGAGTGAAGGGAGAAAGGGAGGGAAAATGGGACAGGATAGCGGAAAGCTGGTGGCCAGGCATGGAGCTATGGCTGGAGAGTAAGGGAAGGTAGTGAAATTCTCCCCCAATCCAAATCTCTGCTGTTCTGAAATTAAGTCTTGCCAAGTATTTATAGGGAGAAATCACCCCACACATTCTACTTGAATGAGTAGTTGTTGAATTTAATTCTGTTTTGATGGAAGTTCTAGTAGTGGACATGGCATTGCTGCGTTAATGGTTGGACTGAACAATCTCAAAGCTCTTCTCCAACCCAAATCATTGATTCTACGGTTTTATGATTCTATCATTCATTCTATCATTCTCATTCTTTTCACTGCAGCCCTGAGGACAAAGACACCATGGTGTCAGGGGCTGTATGTGTCCATAATGACAGGGAGATTGTCCATGTCCTTCAGCAATTGTGGCTTCTATAGACAAAGAGAACAAGATGAAATTAAAATTATTTTAGTCTCTTTGCAGCCTGGAAATGCCCCATCAGTCCCACACACACTCCTTGACGATGCTCCTTCTTTGCACATGAGTTCTGGGTGCAAGGAATTCTGGAGCACTTCTAGAGACTGTCTTTATACACAAACTTTTATTTCAGAGATCTAGCAGATACTGACAGTTCGGTGCACAAAGAGGAACAATTTTGCCTGACTCAAACCATCACGCACCTGACTGAACGCTCTAACAAAGCACAAGAGCCTCCTAAACAGATAACTGATGCACTTTGTACATTTGAGAGACTGTTTAGATCTCTTAAGAGAATACAGTCTACTTTGCCTTAACATAGCTGTATCTCTGCATTGTATATCTAATGTTTGCTGGGTGTCTGGTTAGAAAAAAAAATGTGTTTTTCTTACGTTAAATCAATTTTATGTGTTCCTTCAAATCCATTTGCTCTTATGAAGGACCCTATACTGAATGAACATCCTTAGTGCATCTGGAACTTGGTGCAGAAGCTTTTGTTCAGCTATCAGTCATTTTTGTTCAGGGCAAGGAAACGAGAAGTCTACTTGGCTCTTGGTTTAGCCAGAAAGTACAGTTGAATCTGTACACACTCTGCCTTCATTTCCCTATCAGTAAAGTAACAGGAGTAAGAGCCAAAGTTTTGCTTTACCCAGGGACTGCTGCCTCTGCCATAGGCTATAATATTCAAGGAAGTACCAGAGGAATAATCACATTTCTGACAATAAAGAGACTTATTTCACTATGGTTAAATTGTTTTGGTTTTCCCAGCATCATGAGACCAAATCTGACCCACCAGTAATTGGGTGCAGTTTTGTGGACTTCAGTACAAGCCTCTCTACGTTTGAGTTTTTCCCTGGAGCTCAGCTAGAAAAATCTCAAATAATTCCTGTACTCTGTATTCCTGCTTCTTTTTCCCCTCTTGTTCTTTTCTGTCTTTATTCACTCTTTATTAATTCCACATTTTCCTTATTTCCTTGCCTTCCTCGCTTTTTATTTTAAACTGTTCTTTCTACTCTGGAAAGTCCCAAAGCATTATCCAGCCTGTGTTTTAAAAGTTCAATTCCCCCATGAGTGAGCATCTACTAGCAGAAGTTGAACAAATGGGATTATTCCTTCACGTCTGAAATGCAACCACTTCTGAGGTAGAGCACTGCAGCCACTCTGTCTTCAGCATGTGCCTCAGGTCTCCGGAGAGAGAATGAAGGATAACCTTTTCACCTGAAAATACCTTCTTAGGTAAGCTGAATATAACTTGGAATTAAGCCAGAATACCACAGTTAACACTTCTTTACGAGCATAGCTTGGGATTGTGACCAGAAATGTCAGAACATTCCTTTGATGTCTGCCTTTTGGACCTGAAAATGGAAAGTGCAATGGAAAGTTTCATCTTTCTCTTATATGTATGTGCATATATTGCAACTACGTGTGTATGTACTCCAAGGCTTTGGAAGCCAAACCACCTGGAAAGACAAACAGAAGTAAACAGCTTTTGTGGGGAAGATTTTCATAATGGTAATTCTTTTAACACATTGATGTTCCAATGGGTCTTATTGTATTTGCAATGCTTTTTAATACCTCTGAGTAAAATCAAATAAAAGTGTATGGTAAAACCCCAGACAGGACCTCCTTTTTCCAGTATTCTGTAGTGAGATGTTATTATTCTGGTGATGTGATAGCATGCGCACATTATCTCCGTCTGCTATTTTATGTTGTTTTGCTGATCATGGATGGTACATACAATTCCGTCCAGCTAAAACTCATTTCAATTTCAGTAAATCTACCTGTTCTCCATGACTGTTAACCCTTTATTTATATATATCCAATTGCCTTGCCCTTATGTAAACTCATTGGGTCACTAACTTTAGCTAACCCCTTATATTCAAAAATTCAAGTTGAAGGAGAAGCTTTTTGCATCCTACTGTGATCCAGACATCCAGATAAACTTCAGGTTCACAGAAGGACCTGTGGAAGGGTCAGGAATGCAGTTAGCCATGGAAGATGCCACCTTAGGGCTCAAGATTGGATGCCTCACATGGAGTAAGAGATGTCCTTAATATGCCTTGTACTATCTGTCTGAATCACATAAGAGAGATCAAATCATCAGCTCATGGGTTACCTTGAGTAACATTGGGGGAAAAACCCCACAATTTTAGAGTTTCTACAAGCTTGTCTGAAATTTCATGGTTAAGAGTCTTTGCTGAACCAAAGCAGAACACCTCCAGACCCAAGTTTCTCAAATGCATAAGAAGTTTACCTCAGACAGCCATAGGAGAAAGATCAAAATCCTTTTTTTGGGATCACCAGCTAATTTTAAGTGGGAAAACATCATCATCAATATTGTAACAATAAAACTAGAAATTTTGCCTGTCAGTTAGGACACTCAGGATTCTGGATTTAAGTTCAAGCCGCAAGAATCAAGAAAGATCCTACCATCACTCTCCAGGCTTTTTTTCCCCAAGATTGTGTAAGAAGTGACAAACTAACTCTTTCTTGGATACATTCATTGGATGTCGTTGTCCTGGGTTTAGCTATGACAGTCATTTAGATTAAATTTGGCATTGTTTAGTTCATCTGATCTCCCAAGAATGCAATAAAATGCAGTTACTTCATTTATAAGTCTTCTAAAGTACTCTAATAGTGGATGTGGTGTAAACAGGACAAGCAAAATGTATTGCTTTTCCACTTTTATCAGTGTAGTAGTGTGTTTACTATTGAGAAAAGACCAGCAACAGCAAACCTGTCATCGACAGAAGAGAGCAACACTGGAAAGTCAATGATCCAAAGCATTATTTTCCTTAGATCTGTCAGATACACACTTGTGTGTCTGTGTGCACATGCATAAATACATACATATGCAAAAATACGTAATGGCCTGTCTGTTATGTGTTTGTATACATCTGAATCAGGTGTAAACACCAAAGAAGACAAGAGTATATTTGCATATTCAGGTACACCCATTTCTTTTATAACAACCGAAAAAAACCTCTTCTGTGTCTATGTTCATACTTTCACACTGATGTGCATGCAAATGCATCCTTTTCCTCCTGTTTTTCCTTGTCAGAAGGTTTAAAAAGAAACATGGAATTTGGTGCTCCATTCTGGCTGAGAACTAAAACATGTAGTGCTATATTTTTTTTCTTTTTTAAAAGAATAATCAGTGAAGAGGAACTGTTCCAATTTTTTTCATCTGTTTACGTTAATTCCTACGATGGGCTATTCCAAGTGTGCATTACTAGATGTCTCTCAAGCGTGTGCTCCATCACAGAGCTACATCAGGACTCTGTAAGTGATGGAGATGTAGCAAGGAAGCAGCTCAGCTCTGTACTGACCCACCAGAGACAGGAGAAGGAGCAGAATTTCCTTGTGCTTTTTCCTATGAATTAATATGAATTATTTATTAATTAAATATAAATTAAAAATTAATATAAATAAAAACTTTATTATAAACTGAGCTTCATGCAATTAGATCCCTTCATTTTGGTGATACTTGTAATGGCTAAACTCTACATATAATGTCCAACACATCAACTGTTTTAGAAGGGGCATCAGGAATGTGCTCTCTGTTCTCCAAATCATCCAAGGAACAAACAAGAGGAATCTCTTCCGAGCTTTAGCAGAGCAGTGAGCATCTCTTACTGTGCTACAGATATTAAAACCACAAATAAAATGAAAGGCTGCATAAAGAATGAACTATTGTGAATAAAATTTTCCTACATCACCAGTATTAACTATTTAAATCACTGCATGAATGTTAAATACATTTTGCCATAGCCTATCTCCATCGAGGTCAAAAGTAAAACTTCAACACTCTTCTCTCTCTCCCATCATGCGAAAAATCTCAGTGAATTCACAGAGTCTATATGAGCAAATATTTAAGCTTGCACACAGACTTTTGTGCAGGATCAAAGCCTAAGGTCAGATCTCATTTCCAAAAAGCTTCTTGCCTTGAAAATCAAAGCTTATTTAGTGCAAAAGAAATTCTCATTATTGCCTTCTCTGTCCATTCAGCCATGAAATAACCCATATCTCTTGGAAAAAAAAATAGTTACTGGGTAGAGAAAACATCCAGAGAAACAAGATGAGGAACACAGGCCTATATGAGATCCAGTTTGCCTCAAGAGAGGACAATGAACCTATGATTTCTCACTAATAATGTAAAAGTTCATATTTTAAATGCATACACTTTGAACCTCTTATTCAAAGTATTTTGCAGCTTTGCTACCTCATTTGCTTTAAATATCCCTCTAACTTGATGCTCTAACTTTTGTGGCTCTGTTTTGAAAAAATGCGCAGTATTTTGCCTATTTTTATCTTCTTATCACCTTCCTCTCCTGGCTTCCATATATTTTAAGAGGGAATTTTTCCAAAGAAACCTATGAAAACCCCTTCCCACACTGAAATTCCTGGTGCAAGCTTTGTGTTCTGGGTAGCACAGCAAGGGACTGTTCACACCATATCCTCACCACATTGCATCAGCCTTGAGGTTAATACCAGCAGCTTGCTCCTTTGCTAATGAATTGAAGAGTGTCAGGGAAATGGACTCAGATGCCAAAATTAGTTGTTTATAGGAATAAATAATTAGAGCAATCCCTGATATCTTTTGGCATGGACCAGCCTGCACTCACCCCCTCCAAATACTGAGTCGTGATTGGTTTCAGCACTCAGAGGGGCAGAAGGATGAGATGGTTCTATTTTGAAATATTTTGAAATATTTTTTAAATATGTTAATAAACACGACCAGAGCTTACTAGCAGAAACTCTGCCTTACATTCCAGGTGTTTTGAACTATCCTCAGACTGCCTGCCAGAGGGGTCTTTTCTTCCTCTACCCTCTAACTGCTGTTTAAAACCCCATGTGCAAATTGGATAGCAGCCACCGCTTTCCTGAGTAAGCTCTGGGTTGATTTTTGAAGCTATATAGACATACAGGAGCCCGTACACCCCCTTGGACGCAAAGAGATTTCCATAAATACATCCCTATCCGGAACCAAATCTTAAAGTGCAATAGCGATGCAAGTAAATAGAAGAAAAAGAAAAAAAAATTGTGGCATTCACATACAGTTTGTGTACAGGGAAAATCAGAATGAGCAAAAACTGTAATCGTATTCATAAATTCTGTTGGAGTGTTTTCCTGGTTTTAGGCAACCTAAGTGCAAGAATTCATATCCTTCACTGAGCAATATCTATACAATTGCTGTGCGGTGATTTTGTCTTTGTATTAGTTAGGGGTAATTCTATTTTGGTTTATAAAGTCAATGGAGCAGAATATTGTCATAGGATAGTGGTCTCCCACTGCTACCTCGTTTAAGCAATCAAGCAAAAATAAAGCATATGTTACACCTTGTAATGTATTTCTCATTCCTGTATTCTTACACTATTTTCGTTGTCATAATGATCCAGTGTATCTTTATCTGCTTGGACTTTTTATATAAGTTAGCTTCTCTCTAAGGTTTACAAGTTAATAATTTAGCCAACAGCCATGTACTATATATTATTTTTTCACCCAGAAGCACAGCCTTCCTGAGTTACAACCTGCAGAAGATAGTTCAGCTACAAGAGAAATGGCCTACATATGACAACAAACTTCGACTATTATTCCACCTTGCATGCCTAATCTGTGCTGTGTTAGGTGAGCCTTGGTCCCTGCGTTCTTCTCAAACGAGTGACTTTCACAGACTATTTCTGACACACACGAGAGCATTAAGACACCTGAGGCTTATGTTCATCAGGATTCCGGGGAAATAGCTTGTGACTCTCTTGTAGGAAATGAGAAATAATATGAACTCCTCTCACTGTTGATTGTGAAGTGCAAGGACAGACCTGTAGTTAAAGTTCTTAAAGCAGATCAACATAACTGTGCTAAATTCTTGTTTTAGCCGTGTAGTCCCTGTTAGATTTGGGCTAGTGATTTTACTTCAAAAGCATGTAGGAAGATGCTAAATCATATTAAAATCAGTGGGAATTAGGCATCTAAAAGCCATTAGGTGTATGCTACTTTCTAGTTCTCTTTTAGGAAAAAGCTTCATTACCATTAAGAAATAATTATTAGGGAAAAAGTGTCATTTTCCTCTGTCTACTTTTTCTATTTAGGTAGAAAACATTGTAGTTAAGACACCTCATCCTATTATATATTCATATCAATCTCTCTCATAAGCAGCTCAGAAAGGTGCTGCTGAGCCATTATAACCCAGCTAGGAAGAATCTAAGCTCACAGTTTCAAAGCAAGGTTAGAGCTACAGAGTCCCGAGTGAGTTCCTTAAAAATCTCTGATGACATTTTTAAAACCCTTCAGTATCATACCTCTCTAGAGAGAGGAACAAAATTCATCTCCATCTTGCATCACAGCTGCCACCTCATGTTGGTGTCCAACTATCCTTGAGCTTAAGAAATGGGCAGTAAATATCACTGCAGAGTCAGTTGTGCCAAGCCCTTGGTCTACTTTTAATTTGTTTTTTCAGTAAAACCATTTAGACTGGGCATTTTCCTGAACTTTTACTACAGTTTACCTTTGTTTCTGTCTGCTCCTGTTTTCACTGATGTGTTATTATTTCCTATATCACTTTTAAAAGGGTTTAGTGCTACTTCTCCTGACTTTGTCCTTAAAGTCTTAAGGAGAATAAAGTTACAAAGCTGCATAAAAGAATATTTTAGCTAAAGATCAAGAGAAGTATCTATTCCAGACCCCAAGGTCTGTTTGACTGGAATTTTCTCCCAAGAGAAGTAATGGAAGCCTTGATACCTAAATTATTTAAAATTCGAGTAGGCAATGAGTAGGAGAATCTTGTAAGGATCAATTCAGTATTGACAAGAGGATGGACTAGCTGAGCTAGCAAGGCTTTTTCATCTCTAAATTGTGTGATTCTAAAAAACAAAACTATGGCTTTAATGAGCACTTGCCCTACTCTGTGGGTACAGTGGCAATAGCAGTAGATATGCTGCTACAATAAATTCTTTTAACTTGGGTAGAAGCGGTGAACCTGAGAAGTCTGAAATGTCATTTGACTTTATGGTGTAAATGGAGTGAACCTTTTGTTTTCTTTTTCATACAACACAAGGCACATCAGGATCTTAAGCCGTGACCAGTACTCTTGAAGAGGGGAGGGAGAAAGCTAATATAAAAAATAAAATCATAGACTCATTAAGGTTGGAAAAGACCTCTAAGACCATCAAGTCCAATAATCAACCCAACACCACCATGACCACTAAACTATGTCCTGAAGTGACATATCTACCAATTTTTTGAACGGGGATGGTGACTCCACCACTTCCCTGGGCAGCCTTTTCCAATCCTTCACCACTCTTTCACTAAAGAAATTTTTCTAAATATCCAATCTAAAACTCCCCTGGTGCAACTTGAGCCTGTTTCCTCTCATTCTATCTCTAGTTACTTGGGAGAAGATACCATTAACCACCTCACTACAACCTCTTTTCAGGTAGTTGTAGAAAGCAATAAGATCTCCCCTGAGCATCCTCTTCTCCAGACTACACCCTCCCAGTTCCCTCAGCTGCTCCTCGTAACACATACTCCCCAGACCCCTTGCCAGCTTTGTTGCCCTTCTCTGGACCCATTCCAGCACCTTCTAAGCTATATTTCTTTTTTCAGAAGGAAGAAGGCAAATACCAGTTCTCCAAGTCCAGTCTGCAAAGCACATGCCTATATAATTTCTTTAAATTTTACTGGAGATGTGAGGCACAGCCCTAACAACATGCTATAACTCCAAAATTGCACCATCTTTGAAGAGGGGCATGGTCAAGCGGGCATCCTGAGATCCTGTGCAACTTAAATGATTCTATGACTGAATTATTTGGTTTTTTTCCACATGGGAGCCCTTTAGAGAATTCTATATATGTGGTATTGATGATCTAGAGCCTGAGTCTAGAAGTAAAGAAAAAACAAAGAGCGAGTTAAATTAATTGCAGCATTCAGATGAAAAAAAAATTCCTTTGTCAAATTCTTTATTTTCTTTGTATGCTTACAACAGAACTGCCATAATTTGATCCCTTTTTTTCCAGCTAAGGGCTCAACAGAGGTTGATGTAACTCAGAGATATATTACTAGGGTTTAAACTCAGTTTCAAAAGCTAACTCCATACACAAGTCAAGGACTCTTCATTTGCTATTGAGAAACTTGAGATTTTTTTTTCCCCTCTGTCAGAAACCAGAACACTGATCCTGCAAACACTAAGCAACTGTAATTAATGTCTCAGTGTCAGCCATATTATATAAAAAATCAAATACCTTTCAAAAGCCTTTATCTTCCAGTGAGGCAGAGATCCCTGACTGAGCCTTTATCATACTATTATGGTAAAACAATAATAATGAAATAAGGAAAATAATGATCCAAACATTGCAAAATTCAGGTCTTCCATTACAAGTGAGGGTAGAAGATCTATTTGATGACCTCACCAGGTAATCCTAAATTACCTTCCCAGTCTTGTGTGCCTTTGTTTCAACACTCAAGTGTTGATTCTGCGACTTCTGTTCTATTTAAGTGAAATGGTCTCTGCATTGGCAATGATTGAGGTCATTATTAAAATGATATTTTTAGTTTTCACTGCAACTTGGTTTTGACCATATTAGTCAAAGCCAGAAGTTTTGACATAATGGAATGAAATCAAGTTACTAAAGATATTCGTAGAGCATAAGCATTCAAAACTGGAATAAGAAGAAAAAAATATTGATCCCTTACCTATTAATTTAAAAATACATGGTTTTGAACTCAAGATCCCTTTGAGGATGCTGTAATGAATACGAGTCACGATCCAGCATACTTTACTCCTTTTGACTAATGCCCTTTTCCACAGGAACTGTGAAAGTTAAAAAAATCTTTTTTTGTGGTTATTCTTTCTTATTTATATACACACTCTGGGGCAAATGACTTTGCTGTCACTGGAGGGACATCAAAAAGGAAAGCAGTTGCAAATTTCTCACAGAGCTGAACTTCCTGGAATACTTTACTTGGCTTCCAGAAAATATTATAAAAAAAAAGTTGTTTCTTAATTTCACTATCTCCTTGAGGCAGGTGGAACTGAAAAATAGCTAACGGGTGGTTCCATAACTAAAGAATTATCTAGAGTATTTTGTCTTGATTTTTTTAACTATTCAGATCTGACTTTTCAGACTAGCTTATTATTAGCTGCTGGACTTTCTGCTAATGTTATTTTTAGATGATATTTTATATACATATATTGTTTTCCTACTTAAAATGACAAAAATGAGACTGGTTTTAAAAAAAAGTGTTTAAACTTCAAATTTTTGTATTGGGCATTTTGAGACCACCACTTTGAGATCATCAGTAATTTTAGAAAATCTTAGGCTGTCAAGAAGTCTAATGAATTTAGATGTGTCTAGCTTACTTCTCATTTCTACAGATAATCAGTGGATGGATGAGGATTTTTGTCTGTTTCTACTTAGTTCCCTGAGTACTACCATCAGACATGAGTCTGTGCCCACTGTATGGTAATTGAAGTGATGAAAATCAATTCAATGTGGATACGAGCTTTCTGTTACAATAGACCACAAATAAATCAGATAAGATTTTTTTCCCAAAATACATTGTAAAGTTAATAGCAAAAAGAAAGCAAAAATTACTAAGCCAGATGTAAGCATTTAAACTCATAGAAACATATGATTTTAGGCAAAATGTTCTCCTTTGTTAATAAGCTTTGCTGTTAAAAAAAAGTCTGTAATGCTCTCAAATTATGTCTATAATATTTGAAGAATTCCACAGAAAATAATACTAAAGGACTTTTCCAAATTTTTAAATAGAAGTCTATTTCTTTCTGTTCTGGAATATTATTACTTTGCTTTTTGGGATCTATGGGGTGGGCACTTACGGGGTCTCATTCACCTTTTGGAACAGATCACATTATCCATAAAGTATTAAAGCTTCACTTTTTGGAGAAGTGGAGAAGGGCTTTCTGTAGCTTCCCAGAATATGAAGTCCAACTCTTAGACCATATAGCTGAATAGGACAGCACAGCCTACCAAAGTCTTGGCAGTAAGTTAGGATATTATTATTTGATATAGTAAGGTCTTCCAACCCAAACTATTCTATTATTCTAAGATTCTATGACTCTGTTCAGCCCCCTGCAAAGTCTGAAATCATCTGTTCTCTCACTTCAAGGGAGTTTTAATATAATACTGTACCCTGGTACTATTATTCCACCAATATTTGCAACCTTGCCCTACCTAAATGAGTAGGACCAGCTCCATATATTTTTTGGCTTCGGTGACAAAGTGTGAGAGATGGAGGAGATCTTTTCTGCTGGTTATATTAACAGTCTACTAGAGTGCTGGTGCTACGTATTTGAGGGAAGTCCTTTATCAGCTGTTGAAATTTGAATTTCCCTGCCTGGCAGTAGTCTTATCAAAGGCATTCCTTTTGCTGGGAAGGTCAACTCTATTTGGAGACTGTATGTTTCTGTGTGGCATACAATATTTTCTCAAACAGATCTTAAATGCACTGTGAAAAATCAAAGTGTAAACCAAAATTTATTGCACGAATCTAGTTCAGTGTCTCTTGGTGAAAGTCCCTCCCAGTAGCTTTTAAGAGCATCTGTCCAGAAAAAGAAAACCGGAGTTAGCACAAGGAATTTAGAATTAAACTGTAGTGGTTTTGACAGCGACTATTCTTGGTCATTAAATTCTCCTTCTGCGTGTGTGTCATAGTGTTGCCATATTATTCCTAATTAGTAAAAATATTTAACTACAAATTTATTACTCTAGGGTTAACTTACTGTAACACTAATCATATATACAAAATACACTATTTTAGTACACTTGCATCTGTTTTCAGGACAAGCTAATATTAGTTCTAACCTAATTAATCCATTTCTTTATACATGTCACAGACCTCTGTGCATTACCCTGCCCTTGCCTGCATCTAAAGTAATTTTATTTAGATTGTCCGACAAATTTTACTGGTAGCTGCTGCTAAAGGAGAAAGAAGGAGTTTTTCTCCAGGGGTGATAAGCTGTCAGACAGCTGAAGTTCAGCTTTAGTCCCCGAGATGCCAGAGAAATCGAGTCAGACTCAGAGCTCTCTAAGGCACACTGCAGCTCTGCCTGGTCTCTGAGCAATGTGAAGATGAGAAGACAGAAAGGTGACCTTGAGATCCCTTCCTCCTCCCATCTCTGGAGCGGTAAGTTTTCCGCTGTCATTCCTAGATGTGGTTTCCACCAACCCTCCCACCATTTTGATCTTTTCCTACAAAAGTCTCCGTGGAGGCTGGTAGAAAGGGATGGCTGGGCACTGAGAACCTGTCATATTTACTACTTTATCATCTACCAGTCTGCAGGGGGAAAAAAGTTGCTATGAAAAGGGAATAGATGGAGCAGGAAAGTGTCTGACTTTGGAAAGGAACATTTAGTACAGAGACTTTTTTACTTTATAAAATTTCAGTTACAACTCTCTTCCCCTCCCCATACACAGACAAAATCCAGCCAGGGTCTCAACCAACCTTTCAAAACCTTTTTCTGGCTTGAGGCTAATTGCAGCTTTGCTTTCTGGGAAATAAGGAGGGCGTCCAAGTCATTGAAACCAAACCTTAATTTGGACTTGTGTTCCCTTCTTATTTAACTGTTGGTAATTTGATATATGACAGGACTGCTCCTGCAACCAAGAGGCACAACCCCCTTTCCATTCTCTTATACTACAAAGCTTGCATTTTTCACAGTGGATTAGCAAGTCTAGACATCCTATAAAATGTCAATGAACGTATGGATCTTCAGCGTATATTTCTCCGGAGAGCTATGCTTGTTTGCAATGCTGCTCTCTCAGCCCGATCAATACAGCCACAACAGCCTTTTGCATTTTCTGTCAGAAAACAGAACCCACTCATTGAATTTTTTTTCCTTTCTTTCCAAAGCAGTTAATCAAATAGTGGAGGTAGAGGAAAGTGGGGGTGGGTTGGGAGTGGGGAGTTAGATCATATGCTCAGCACCCAGGGAAGTTGTGAATAAAGTGTTTTATTTTAATTATTATTACTAACCACCAAGGCACGATAAGAATTATCGTGAGAAAAATCATACCTCAGGGGCAAGACAAGGACTAGGGAAGAGAAGGGAAAGGAGGCACAGCTGAGTGCAAGAACCCCCACGGGATGTGATTATCTCCTGATAACAACATCCCCAGACTTATTACTATTATGAAATTTCATTTTTCCATTTTTTTATATACACAGATACATATATAAATTATTTAGGTGAAGTATTTCAATTCCCTGCAAACTGCGAGTTTGCATTAAAATGCTTCAACTGTGAGATTCCCAGGTATATTAATACTCACCCTTTGAGGATGTTGAGCAGTCCATCAGAATAAACTCTTCATTCTCATCTGTTTTATGATATTATTACAACACATTTTAGTTGGGGAATGGTGGGTAGAACAAGTTTTCAGAGAAAAAGACTTGTTTGGGTTCCATTTGGTTGCTGGAGGGGAAAACTCCACATAAAACAACCCTGGCTGTTCAGTAAGGCATCCCAATTTCTCATTATTTTTTTTTTTTTCCCCAGCACAGTTCTATTTCTTCTCTCCCTTTTAGAAGTCCCAAGTCCCCTTCCCATCTACCTTAATAACAGTGAGAGAGGATTCTGGGCACAAGACATAGGGACCTCAAGGACTGCATTCAGATAAGTGTGTTGTATGTCGAGTTTCCTAGCAAGTATATATAAAAATGGGGATGCGTTGATGCTGTTATTGAAAACTATTTAACCAATGTACAACTGTGATTTAACAACTTTCTGGGCTGAAAGACATTTTTAAAAATCCACCTTACTTTGATAGGCTTGCCCATTTTATGTTTACATCTTCTTGATTTCCTTTTAACATTCTTAATTTTTCTCGAAATTCTGATACACCAACCATATCCTGGATTGCAGGTCAGCAAATCAAGGCAGGTGATTCTCCTCCTCTGCTCTGCTCTGGTGAGACCCCCTCTGCAGCTCTGTGTCCAGCTTTGAGGTCTCCAACATAAGAAAGACATGGACATGCTGGAACAAGCCCAAAGGAGACCACAAAGACGATCAGGGAGTTGGAGCATCTCTGCTACGAGGATTGGCTGAGATAGTTGGGATGGCTCAGCCTGTAGAAGAGAAGGCTTTGGGGAGGCCTTAGAGTTGCCTTCCAGTACTCAAAAGAGGCTACGTGAAAGAAAGAGAGGGACTTTTTACAAGTACATGTGGTGACTGGATGAGGGGTAATGGCTTTAAACCAAAAGAGTATAGATTTAGACTACATGTAAGGAATAAATATAAAAGGTCTACCCTTTATCACCCTCCACTTTACTCGTAGCCCGATACCCACTATGTGCTTCTGACTCCCCATAGGCCTACACTTTATTCCTGAACTTCTACCAGCTGTTAGCCATTGTGTATATGCAATTGAGGAAATAGACTTCATCTGGAGTGAAAATGTAAAGAGAGTGAGCAAGGTGGGTAAGGAAGGATGGAGCAGCAGTGTTGGTGGGGCTGTAGGAAAGCTGTCTTGGGAAGGTGCAGACCAGCAATAGTACTCCTTTCTGGACCTTCTCTGTGTGAACAATAGTTGGACGTTTTGAATTGCGGAGCTGGACTTTGTCCAGGCTTGAAGCTGGGCTCCATGTGGAAAGAAAGAGTGAGGTTGGTGAGGGAGACTTCTTCATCAGGTAAAGTAGTGATATGATGAGGGGTAATGGTTTCAAATCCGAATCATAGAATCATAGAATGGCATAGGCTGGAAGGGACCTTAGAGATCATCGAGTCCAACCTCCCTGTCACAGGCAGGGACGCCAGCTCTCGACTAGACCAGGCAACACATGGGGACCGAGCGGGAATTGAACCCGTGACCTCGGTGTTGTCATTGTTTTCAGCATCGCACTCAAACCACTGAGAAGGAAGAAATTATTCCCTTAAGGGTGGTGAGACACTGGAACTGGCTGGCCAGAAAAGTTGTGGAAAACTATTCCCTGGAAATGTTCAAGGCCAGGGTTGGTGGGGCTTTGAGCAATCTGGTCTAATGGGAGGTGTCCCTACCTATGGCAGGGGGATTGGAAATAGATGATAGTTAAGGTCCTGCACAACCCAAACCATTTTATGATTCTAAGATTCCATCGTTAAGGCCCTGGTTGTTGCTCACTGATATCATTTTGGAATAAGATTTTTGATGAACCAGAAATGACAATGCCATCTCATGATACTTCTGAATTTCTCAGGAGTTACTGCAAATAACAATGATCATCTTGCTCATATCGTCAGCCTTAAAAACTTCTGGATGTAGTGAGAAACTCTGCAGCAGTTTTAACATAACATTCCTTCCACAGCAAAAGTGCTCATAGATTTTTTTCTTATTCACTTTTTCTTTCCCATATATCAAGTTCACAAATTCCTTTTAAGAAAACACTCCCTGACTTTAACTCTTTTTTTTAAAAAATTTTGAATAAAAAAGGAGAAATTCAATATTAGGGGAAATAGTGTAGAGTTTAACATGGCTGAAACACCTGGTTCATAGAATGCCCATGAAGCTACACAAGGATCTCTTGAAACCTACAGGATTAGATGAACTAAACCCTCTTCCATAAAGTTTGGCATTCTTTGTCTCATTTTTCCCTCTTCCATGTGTTCTTTGACCTATTCCCTTTCCTACCTTACTGGAATTATTTGGGAAACCTACACAATTATTTTGGGAAAGAGATATTATACTAAGCCAATACACAGTTTAGGAGAATTTTAAGTCAAGGTAAAAGTACACTTAATACTGCTATATCTATGTTTGTGGTTTTTATATGTCTTTTTTTTTCTGTTTTGTATTGGAATAAGTGAGAGCCTGGAAGTTTTATATTCTGTTTCACTTCGTTATCAGTATAAACCTGTTCCTGATGAGACTTCAACAATTATATTTCGCTATCAAGATTTCTAAACATAAAATTCAGGATGGGAAAGAGAGATTCTACACACTAATGAAGAGAATGCTGATTCTCAATTCAGTTTCTGCATTTGCAGTAGTTTCATCTCTTGATTTGTATGTTATTTTGATGATTTTTTATCTGTAATGACATCACTGGAGCAATTCCCAATACATATTTGTTCAGATAAAAATACCATCAGTCTTTTGGAATTCGTCTAGCTGTTCTCCACTAATGTGGCAAACAAGCATACTAATGTGGCAAACAAGCATAAATAATGAACTGAAGACCATGATTCCTGGGCTTTTTGTAGCTACCCGAAGTATTTTGTGAGAGAGGAACCCAACTCTACGCCACTTTACTGCTGGAATGAATGCTTACTGTCAGCTGTAGAGATAGAAATACGGTTGGAACATATGGACTCACTGAACTTAGTTGCTCTGACATCAGTATGGAAATCTATAGTTTTACACCACTAAAAAATAAAAAATAAAAATAGTGAGCATAAACTTACATAACCTTCTTTAGCTGACCTGAGATCAATAGAACCACATTTATTTACTCCCAGATGATGGTCTAGCTCAGGACCAGTATCACAAGCCTGATTACGTATATACAGAAAAAAGTAAATAAAAGGAAAAAAAGAGTATATACATATATATACACACAGGCATAAAGTTGCAGAAGACTAAATATCTCAGCAAACTCCACCATTTTGTACACTAAGAGTGAGGTCAGGCTTCTGAAATGGCAGGAGCTCTGCCTGTGTGAATGGATGCTTGCAGATTAGTCAAGCCTCTGCCCTGGAGGCTAGGAGACTTTTGCAGTGGAAGGGTGATACCATGGATGCACTACAGTTTCTAAATTCTAGATTACTAGCTGTGATTTGTTGCATCTACTGCTGAGTCACTGGGGGGAGTATCTTCCTTAAAAGGCAGAAATAAGATTTAGAAACAAAAGTCAAAAGATGTAAGATTTCTATGCAAATGCAGTCATACCTGGTTTAAGCCTATGATGTTGTTTTGATATTCTAAAAAATGGGGTTTATAAAAGCTCTCACCTGTATATCTAACCAGTTGGCTTCAATGGATAGTAAATTTAATAAATAAGATTTCTGGTCTGTAAAGTAAGACACTGCAATCCTGCAGGAGCAAGTAAGGATTTCTGTTGCACATTCCACATTTTTTGCAGAACGACATCCAGTCATGTTGCTATCATTCAGTATGATTTATTTTTCAACTGAGAAAAATCCACCAGACAAATCTTTTCCTCTCTAAGAAGTTCTTGTCATAGAGTCACAGAATCACACAGAATTACAGAATTTTTGGGGTTGGAAGGGACCTCAAAAGATCATCTAGTCCAGCCTCTTTGCCAGAGCAGGATCACCTACAGTAGGTCACACAGAAATACATCGACATGGGGTTTGAATGTCTCCAGAGAGGGAGACTCCACAACCTCCCTGGGCACCTTGTGCCAAGACTCTGTCACCCTCACAGCTCCTATGTTCCAACTTGTACCCATTTCCCCTTGTCCTGTCATTGGACATCACTGAAAAGAGCCTGGCTCCGTCCTCCTGACACTCCCCCTTGATGTATTTATAAACATTAATGAGGTCACCCCTCAGCCTCCAGCTGAGATCCAGCTCCTTCAGCCTTTCCTCATCAGGGAGATGTTCCACTCCCTCCATCATCCCTGTGGCTGCGCTGGACTCTCTCCAGAAGTTCCCTGTCTCTCTTGAGCTGAGGGGCCCAGAACTGGACACAAGATTCCAGATGTGGCCTCACCAGGGCAGAGCTGAGGGGCAGGAGGACCTCTCTCGACCTACCAGCTACTCCCCTTCTAACACACCCCAGGAAGCCATTGGCCTTCTTGGCCACGAGGGCACACTGCTGGCTCATGGCCATCCTGCTGCCCACCAGCACCCCCAGGGCCCTTTCCCCTGCGCTGCTCTCCAGCAGGTCAGTCCCCAACCTGTACTGGCACATGGGGCTATTCTTTCTCAGGTGCAAGACTCTACACTTGATGTTGTATTTCATAAAATTTCTCCCCATCCAACTCCCCAGCCTGTCTGGATCTCACTGAGGTTGTCTTTTAGATAGAAGCTACAAACTCTAGCAGAGACAGCAAACAGCTACATAGTCCACTATGTCATGGACACACAGCTATTTTAGAATCATAGATTCGTGTAAGTTGGAGAAGACTTTTAAGATCATCGAATCCAACTATTAACCCAGCAGTGCCAGGTCCACCGCTGAATCATATCACTAAGCACCATATCTACATGATTTTAAAATACATCTAGGGACAGTGACTCCATCACTTCCCTGGGAAGCCTGTTCCAATGCTTGATAAACCTTTTGGTGAACAAATTTTTCCTTATGTCTAACATAAACCTTCCCCAACACAACTTGAGGCCGTTTCTTCTTGTCCTACTACTTGTTACATTGGAGAGGAGACTGACACCCACCTCGCTACAACCTCCTTTCAGGTATCTGTAGAGAGTTATAATGTCTCCCCTCAGCTTCCT
The DNA here is from genome assembly GCF_000703405.1 of Apaloderma vittatum. Taxonomy (NCBI): domain Eukaryota; kingdom Metazoa; phylum Chordata; class Aves; order Trogoniformes; family Trogonidae; genus Apaloderma; species Apaloderma vittatum. The sequence continues at coordinate 45,112 of NW_009702871.1, read as the reverse complement.
TTTCTCCAGGCTGAACAACCCTGGTTCCATCTGCTGCTCCTCATAAGACATATTCTCCAGACCCCTCATCAGCTTCGTTGCCCTTCTTTGGACACACTCCAGCACCTCATCTTTCTTATCATGAGGAGACAAAACCTGAATGCAGGATTCAAGGTGTGGCCTTACTAGTGCCAAGTAGCCGGGGTGTTATTGCCCAACATAATTTTTTATGATTGTAAAACATAAAAACTCAGTGCATCCACCATGAAGAGACCTAGTGTAATTTTGCATCTATCAATTAGAATCTAGACAGTGCAATGTTGTGACCATAACCTGTGTTTCATAAGAGGGCATAGTGATTTTTCAGGAAGATGTGGATGCACTACAATGAGTTCAAAGGAGTGCCATAAAACTTATCCACGGGTTGGAAAACAGGCTCTGTGATATCAGGCTTAAGGAGCTCAGCTTAGACTGTCAAAGGGAAAGTGGAGAGGTGAGTTAATCATTGCGTAAGGTACTTAAAAATGTTTGATAGCAGGGAGCTTGTCATCCCTGCTAACAAGGTCACAACAAGATCCAATGACTGGAAGCATAAATATAATTTTAGAATAAGATGGAATTTCCTAGCATTGAGAGAATATGGCTTAGTGGCGTATAACCAGTGCAGACATACCTGGCTTTTGGCTTTATTTAAGTGTAATCAAACTTCTTTTTGTCTACATGTTTTGATTCAACTGTTGGAATAAGTGCTTGGGCTGTGTCTGCAGCCGCAGGAAGAGGCCTCTGTGCCCAGGATCAATGCATTCCAAAAAAGAGGAAGGCAGGCAAGAATGTCAGGAGGCCTGTGTGGATGAACAAGAAGCTCCTGGACACATTTAAAGATAAAAAGACAATTTTACAGGAAGTGGAAGAAAGGACAGGTAGACTGGGAAGAACACAAGGAAGTGGTCTGAGCATCCAGGGATCAGGTTAGGAAAGCTAAAGCCCAGATAGAATTAAATCTAGCCCAGGACATCAAGGGTAACAAGAAAAACTTTTATAGACACGCCCATGATAAAAGGAAGGCTAGGTAAGATGTGACCCCTCTCTGGAAGGGAACAGGAGAGCTGATCATGAAGGATATGGAGAAGGCAGAGGTTCTCAGTGACTTCTTTGCCTCAGTTTTCACAGGCAAGGGCTCTAGCTGCACTGTCCAAGTTGTAGAAGCTGAAGTCTGGGACTGGGAAAAGGAAAATCTTCCCACTGTAAGTGAAGATCAGGTTTGCAACCATTTAAAAAATCTGAAGGTGTACAAGTCCATGGGACCTGATGATATCCACCCACGGGTCCTGAGGTAACTGGCAGATGAAGCTGCTAGGCCTTTTTCTATCATATTTGAGAGGTCATGGCAGTCTGGTGACATATCCACTGACCGGAAAAGGGGAAACATCACCCTCATTTTCAAAAAGGGCAAAAGAGGAAGACCCAGGCAACTACAGGCCAGTCACCTCTGTGCCTGGTAAGATCATGGAGCAGATACTTCTGAAGGCTCTGCTATGGCACATGGAAAATATGGAGGTGATTGGTGGCAACCAACATGGCTTCACTAAGGGAAAATCCTGCCTGACAAATGCCTTTTATGACGGAGTAATAAAATCAGTGGACAGGGGAAGAGCAACTGATTTCCTCTACCTGGACTTATGAAAGGCTTTTGACACTGTCCAGCATGACATCCTGGTCTTCAAGTTGGAAAGACAGGAATTTGATGCATGGACCGCTCAGTCAATAAGAAACTGACTGGAAGATCACACTCAAAGAGTTGTGGCCAATGGCTCAATGTCCAAGTGGAGACCAGTGACAAGCGGTGTCCCTCGGGGATCAGTACTGGGACTGGTACTATTTAACATCTTTTTCGGCGACACAGAGAGTGACATCAAGCGCCCCACCGGCAAGTTTGTCAATGGCACAAAGTTGTGTGGTGCAGTCGACATGCTGGAGGGAAGGGATGCCATCCAGAGGGACTGACAGGCTTGAGAAGTCAAGAGGCCAACCTTATGAAGTTTAACAAGGCCGAGTATAAGGTCCTCCACCTGGGTTGAGGAAATCACAAGCACAGACACAGGCTAGGCAATGAGCAGACTGAGAACAGTCTTGGGGAGGATTTGAGCGTGTTCGTGGATAAGATCAACAGGAACCAATGGTGTGCACTTGTGGCCCAGAAAGCCAACTGTGTCCTGGGATGCATCAAGAGCTGTGAGACCAGCAGGTTGAGGGAGGTGATTCTGCCCCTATACCCTGCCCTTGTGAGACCCCACCTGGAATACTGCATCCAGCTCTGGAACCCCCAACACAAGAAAGACATGGAGCTGTTGGGGAGAGTCCAGAGGAGGGCTACCAAGATGGTCAGATGGCTGGAATACCTCTCCTGTGAGGACAAGCTGAGAGAATTAGGTTTGTTTAGCCCGGAAAAGAGAAGGCGCCTTCCAGTACCTGAAGGGGGCCTACAAGAAGGCTGGGGAGGGACTTTTTACAAGGGTCTGTAGTGACAGGATGAGGGCTAATGGGTGGAAGCTGCAAGAGTGTAGGTTTAGCCTAGATAGAAGTAAGAAGTTCTTTACCCTGAGGGTGGTGAGACACGGTAACAGGTTGCCCAGGGAGGTTGTGGATGTTCCATCCCTGCAAGTGTTCAAGGCCAGGTTGGATGGAGCCTTGAGCAACCTGATCTAGTGGGAGATGTCCCTGCCATGGCAGAGGGGTTGGAACTAGATGATCTTTGAGATCCCTTCCAACCCAAATGATTCTATGATCTATGAATCTAAATGCCTCAGTTCAAGTTCCTGTAAGGAATCAATGGTGGTATGTTCTTAACATGCAAGGAAGCACACAGTCCAATATTTAGGCAATGTTTACAATTGTGTTTCATGGTTTTGAACTTCAGCCTGATATTTGTTGTGAGAGAATTTCCTCTGATAGTATAACTTGGCTGTTCATGATTTGCTGCCTTCTGAAATGTAAGACGTTTGCAACTGGAAATGGGATATAAAAGTTATTCTCTACATATTCGCCATCTACACGGAGCTAGAAAATTTGACAGAGAGGGTAAAATTTGTTCAGATCCTATCAGCTGTTGAAAGACCTGACCTCCTTAAAATTCCATGGGATTTTTAGCACTTAAACTCTTCTCCCAATGCATTTTGTCTTCCACTTGTCTGTGCTGAATTTCATCTGCCATTGTGTTGCCCAATTGCCTACAGTAGTTTAGTTAGGTCCATCTGGAGTTCCTACCAATCCTCTTGGGCCTGAAGTAACCTAAATAATTTTGTGTCTGTGTCATAATAACCACAAAATAATTCTGTGTCAAAACAATTTTGTAAATTGGTGTTTCAACATTTGTCCTGAGTGCAGCTGAACAAAACCCTTTGTGTATAGCTCCAGTCTTTGCGCCTCAAGGACTCCCCTATTATACACCTGTTCTTGACAGATTGAGGCCTAAAACAGGATAGCTTAGTCACGTATTAACCAGCAGGAAGAAAGACTCTCCTTTTTATTAATGCCTGCCTACTAGTTCAGTGTTTGGAATTCAGTCCTACCTATAAATCAACATCAGAGACTACAACCCAGTGTGTTCAAGAGCTTTGTTTAAACATCAAAAGAAGAACACAGACAAGCACTATGATAGAAATATAGCTAATCACTGGCAAATACATCTTTCCTGTCAGTAGGAGCTTAACCTTTTTGTTTAATGTTACTGGAAGAAAATGCACTTATTTCCATCCTATCTATTTCCTTTAAAGAAATATACAGGTTTGCTGTGAAAAATGATCCTATTTATTACTAATATGACATGAAACTAGAAAAATGGATTTTAGAAATATCCAGGTGAAGGAAGATTTATGGAATCCTGCAAATTTCAAGGCTACATAATGATTAATAAGAACAGGAACCACTCACATGGTTAAACATGTTTGGCTAATGCATTGCTTGATAAAATGAAAATTTACTAAGAAGGGGAAATATATTTAGGGCTTTAGCTTGTTTGTTGACTAGCAGTGAACACAACATGATTGCATGTGGCACATTGATTGGATCAATTTAACTTCACACTCTGCTCCTGGCTTTCTTAGCTCATAGGGGACTTGGCTAGGATTTAGCCATAGTGTGCAGAAAATCCTAGAATCTATAGACCATTCCCTTTAATTTGAATGCTGCAGATTATGGATGAAAGATTGGTCACCTATAGGATTTAAGACTTCAAAGGCAAGGAAAATAAAGAGAGACACAGAGGGGAAAAATACAAACAATGAGCCCCTGTGAGAAAGAAGTGGAAATGCAGCCTCCTGAAAGATGTGGAGTTGAGTTCGATAAAGCTCCCAAACCTGATTTTCCACTTACACAAACTCCACTGAACTCAGTGTCATTACTCCTCACTTAAACATTGGGAAGAGAAAGCAGAATCAAGCTGATCTTTTCCCACTGTAGCATGGTTTGTTGCCGGCAAACACAATATCACTACATTCCTGGTTTGCTTTTATCTTTTGGGCTTGATGGTGCTTCAGTCAATACAAGTTTGTCATTGATTGGAGGATCAGGACCTTTGCATTCTTTATAGTCTGTTTTGTAGATAATAAAAAGTGCTCTTCCCAACGGTGTGGTTTATAATGCAAAAAATGCAAAAAAAAATAAATTGGATATTGGACCTTTTGGCACGTGACACAAGTTCACTTAGCTCTGTGCAGAGGTAAATCCTCAGATGGACTTGACCAGCTCCCGAGTAATCAGCCACAATTGGAAACTTCTGGTGGAATTGTATGTGTCCCGCGCTGTCCAGCTGGGTGACCCAAGGCATTACCCTCTATTGGGGTTTAACCCCAGCAGAAAACTCAGCCCCACGCAGCCACTCACTCGCTTCCCATCAGTGGACTGGGGAAGAGAACTGGAGGGTTAAAAATAAGAAAATTCATGGGTCGAGATAAAGACAGTTTAATAGGAAAAGCAAAAGTAGTGCAGACAATCAAAACAAAATAAGGAATTAATTCACTATTCCCCATTGGCAGGCAGATGTTCAACCACCTCTAGGAAAGCAAGGCTCTATCACGTGTGGTGTTTACTCGAGAAGACAAATGCCATGACTCTGAAGGTCCACCCTCTCCTTCCTTTCTCCTCCAACTTTTACTGCTGAGCATGTTGTCATATGGTCTGGAATATCCCTTTGGTCAGCTGAGGTTGGCTGTACCGGTTATGTCTCCACCTAACTTCTCGTACAGCCCCAGCCCATTTGCTGGTAGGGTGCAGTGCGGAGCAGAAAGGGTCTTGACTCTGTGTAAGCACTGCTCAGCAATAACAAAGACATCCCTGAATTATCAACACTGTTTTCATTACAGATCCAAAACATAGTCCCATACTAACTACTACCAAAAAAAATAATTCTATCCCAGCCAAAACCAGTACATCATACCCCTTATGCTCAGATGCAGATATAGAGCAAACAGCTTTGAGATTATGTGCCATGGGTGCCAGGACCTGCCTTTGTCCTCCTTGCGGTATTTCTTCCTTTCCTCCTTCTCCTTCTGTCATGGCCTCTGCAGATCTTTTCTCCTGTCCCTTGGGGACCCTGTATTACTCAGTTTGGTCTTCTCGTTTCAGCTCCACTACAAGTCAAGAGCATTGTCTTGTTTTTAGAGTATTTTGTACCACCTGGAGAGGAAATACCTACAGCAGAAACCTCATCCTCTGCTTGAACTCAAGAGAAGGACTAGGTGACTTCAGAAAGTGATAGACAACTGAATTAAGTAACCGTCATGCTGGGTGCTGTGAATTAGTTTTTGTTGTCCACGCTTCAAGCCTTTGTTTTTCAATTTTTTTTTCTTTCTACACTTTCCTATATCTTTCTCTCCCTTCTTGATCCTACTGAGTAGCAAAGAGGTCTCTTCTATCTTTCAGTTACTAGCTGATGCGTCTTCACATCCTTCCATGTCCACTCCACTTTGCGCTTTAAAAAATGAAAAGCAAAATTACGTCCTTCTCTGGGCCTATATTTCCTAATTTGATTTTTCAATATCTTGTTCTAGTAACTTGTAACTTGCTTTAATCCTATAGAATGCTTCGGGCTCCAATTTAAATGAAACCTACCCTGCCAAATAAGACTGCCTTGAATTGCCCCTGTCGTAATGTATGTTACAGTTCTTTCATTTCCTGGAGTGCTAATGGTAAAAGTATGGCACTAGTGAGCATCACAGGCTGTACGATGCATTATAAATAAAGGTACATGCACTACAGTATTCAAGATAAAAGGTATTAAGGTTACTGTAGGGGTACTGTAAAATTTAGTGTTCTGTAGAATATGCTAGTAGTTTCTAAAACAGCAGTCAGATACTCACCAGGTAGAAAAACAAAGCAAGTTCAGGAAAAAAAACTGTCAATAGCACAAGCCCTAGAAACCTTCAAAGGGCTCAGGGCTGATCTATTTGCCCTTATTCAGTAATGGGCTTTTTTCAGGAGTGGTACCACTGAAATCACGATGTGGAAGAAAAGTATCGTGCAATGTAAAACAAATCAGTACTTGCAACCTCTTCAGGAAGAGCTCTTGCCAAAAGCATACAGTTTGACACTCAACAAGGTTACCTAACTTGGACCCCAAGCTGTCTTGTACTTTCAGTTCTGGGTTGGTACAGTGCTTAACACTCCAAGATCCTAGGGAGTGTGGATTTCCAAGCCACTGCTGAAAATCAATATTGATATAGGAAAACATCACTGATATGAGAAATGACTGAGCTTATAATATTATGTCCCTTACATTATAATATTATGTCCCTTTTTGTGGCTTTATATCACAATCTCAGCACCTTCACTTATGCCTAAAGCAGCTGAAAGAATGGAGTAAGTAAGTCACTTTGGCTTGGTCACACTTTGTCAGTACAGATGTTATGGGCCATATCATGCTATGTATTACATCCAGGATCTTCTTCTCTGAAGGCTGCTGTTGTCTGGGCTAAGCCATCACAGAGTTCATTGAAGAGTGACTCTGCCTGCCTGCACAGATAACCTAACATGACTTCAGTCTCTGAAAATCCCCTAATTTAGTCCTTGGAGTCCAAGTTCACAACAGTTAATTTTCTACAGTCAGAACACTTGAATGTGTGCTCTGTGGAAGTGTTGCAGATTTCCTGCTTTTCGTTTCATAAGGCCTTTATGTTTTAAAATGCTCTGGATAAGTTTGATCATGTTTATTTTTTTAAATGACTTGTCAACGGTTTCCTATAGAGACAGAAAAGGCTTGAAGGGAAGGAGATTTTAATGCTAGAATTCTACCTGCCCACTCTGCTGGGTTCAGGTACAAAAAGACATAAAAATTTAGAAGCCTGTTACCATGTCAAGAAAGATCTTGAGCTTATTTTCTTTAAGGTTTTTGTGCATCTAGACAGCCATTATGGATGATAGTGAATCTTGACTTAACCTGCTGTGTAGGCATACATGTTTGAAAAGGACAATTTATCTGCAGAGGTCTAGGAAAATCGTTTAATCTATAGTGGTTCCCAATATGCATAGTTGTCATGATAACCTTTTATGAATGTTACATTCTCTTTTAAAAGTGAATCTTGATAGGAAAAAGACTAGCAGGATATTTGGAATGAGCATTTAGCAGGTATGGAAAAATACTACTCTCAGCTTTTAATATTTTCCGTGAAAGTGGGAAACGTTGAAGAAATTCCTGTGCAAAAAAAAAGCCCATCCAGTTTCATCTCTCCACGGAGGAGCATCTGGGTGCTGGGCATTGCAAACACCATGATGGCCGCAGGAAGGTCTTACTGAAAGTCAAAGCCTCTTGCACCATGAGGAAAACAAAATCACCTCCCACCACCTCACTCCTTCCAGGTTACCTTTACACTTCTATGAGTGGTGCTGAGATGTACTAAAAATGACAAAAGATGTTTTATACCAGGATTCAGTGTTTAGGAAGAAAGAGAAAAACCCCTTCCAGTGCTCAGAGGCTAAACTAAGAGTGCAAAATGCTGCAGGAAAAATATCAAAAGAGAAAATTTCATTATATAGTTTGCTTTTTACAAAAGACAACAAAGTCTGGTTTTGGATGACTTTCATTCTGACCAACATATTTGGTTATTGTTCTGTGATGCTGAGGTCCACAGTGTTAGTTACATGAACAAAGCACTAGCTTTTTGAATTATCATTGGTGAGACCTCACAGAATTTGGATTTGCTTAAATAGTAAGAACAGCTGGACCCTCATCTGTGATTATTTAAATTTTATTTAAGTTACTGGAAATTTGTTGTTTGCTCTTCAGTCATCTGCCTTCATCCTGTCATGTTTCCTACATGCCATCAAATTCTCAGGCCTACAGATATATTATTTATAAGCTCATTGCTTCCCCATGCAACGCTACAGGCTTGGGGAAGGGTGGCTGGAAGGCTGTTTGGTGGAAAAGGACCTGGGCGTTCTAATTAACAGCCAGTTGAATATGAGCCAGCAGTGTGTCCAGGTGGCCAAGAAGGCCAATGGCATCCTGCCTTGTACTAGAAATTTTGTGACCAGCAGAAGAAGGGAGGTGATTGTCCCTCTGTACTCAGCACTGGTGAGGCCGCACCTTGAGTGTTGTGTTCAGTTTTGGTCACCTCAGTATAGGAGAGATCTTGAGGTGTTGGAGCGAGTGCAGAGGAGGGCAACAAAGCTGGTGAAGGGCCTGGAGAACAGACCTTATGAGGAGCGATTGAGGGAGCTGGGTCTGTTCAGTTTAATGAAGAGGAGGATGAGGGGGGACCTCATCATGCTCTACAATTACTTGAAAGGACATTGTAGAGAGGTTGGTGCTGGTCTCTTCTCCCAAGTAATTAGGGACAGAACCAGGGGGAATGGTTTCAAGTTGCAACAGGGTAAGTTTAGGCTGGACATTAGGAAGACATTCTTCA
>NW_009702871.1:0-36171 GCF_000703405.1 Apaloderma vittatum | reverse complement strand
GTTCAAGTGTCGTTTAGATGTGGTGTTGGGTGTTATGGTTTAGGGGTGAACTTGTAGTGTAGGGTCAATGGTTGGACTCGATGATCCCAAGGGTCTTTTCCATTCTGAATTGCTCTGTGAGTCTATGATACTACGAAATATACAAAACCAAATATAGCTCAGCTCAGCTGGGCCCACAATCCTGCAAAAAATGCATATGTGTATTGTTCTCAGCACCTGAGCTGTGTGAAAAAGGTGAGGAGTCCTTAATCTTAAATTGTGCATACCTGCTTCTAGGATCATGGCTCCTATCAGTAATAGATGAAATAGCAGAGTATCTTGAGCTAATTTATTGATTCTTCACTATTCCCTTTAAAAATATAAGTTGATTTTAAAATAAAACATCTCTCTGAAAGGGAAGGTTCAAATATTTAACTTGAAAAAGAAAAGTCTCTGTCAAGTCATTTAATGTTTCCTCTTCTATAATACTTTATTTCAATGAAACTATTAAAAAAATTGCAATTGAATTTGAACGTAGTTTTGTTCCTTCCAGGAATATATGGAGTTGATCAGTTCCTGCCTCTAAATTGCTCAGCTACAATCTTGCATAAAGCCCAGGAGTTTATAATACAGAAATAAACATAAGAAAAGGACACAAATAGACTAAGTGGGCAGATCCTAATACAGTGTGCTCCAGGCTTATATGAAAACACACACACCCACACACACACACTGGGGCATCCAGGTCATCTAAAAGATATGGCATAAGATGACCCATTCCCTCCTGGGTCAGCAGCAGGCGATTGAAATGGCATTGAACACCCGTGAATCGTGTGCAGCGTATCTACATGACCATATCTATATTAGATAACTCAAAATCCTCAACTTGCAGAGTAAGATCTGGTCATAAGATAATAAAATCATAAAATAGAACCATTCAAGTTGGAAAAGACCTTTAAATTTATTGAGCCCTCTTAAACAGGGATATTAGGTCACCTTTTGGAAAGGTGCCATTGTATGTCATTTGGTGAAGATGAAGGTTTCCATTAAGTTGTACTGTCTGGCTACTTGACATCAATGTCTCTCTCCACCTCATTCACCAGATTCTGCTGGTTATTGGCTAAAAAACATGCCAACTGCCTGCAACAAGAAAGAGAGATCACACAGAGGAAGAAAGAAGGAGCTGAGTGTGAATCTGTGCAAAGGATGCAAACTGAGGTGTAATGCTCTAGGACTGAATAAATATAGAACATTCCTGAAGCATGGGATGTGACAGATCTGAGCACATAGTGATCCTCAAAGCTGGGGAGAAATGTCAAGACTTCAGATCTCTCATAATCTTCAACACCAGATAAGCAGAAAAGAAATACACATGTACACATATGTTGCACCTCTATTTTAATGGTGAGAAGAAGATAAAATTCTACTTTTTAATTGACGTTCTTGGAGTTTTCCAGGTAGCAATTCATGAGCTGTTAGCTAAACGTGCCTTCCAATGACCTGCATGCAGTAAGCAAAGCTCCAGCTGAAAGCCCTACGCTTAAGACACTGATCGGATTAATAACCTGCAACGCGCAAGCTGGAGCCCTTCGAGTGCAGACAGTATGTCTAGAGGCACATACCACTTGAACAATATGTGCCTTTGCATAAATACACCATCCACTTCAGTCTCGCCATGGGGCAATTGCCCGTCCATTGAGCACAGGGCAGTCCCTGCCAGTCCAATTACCTCTTTCCCCTGTAGTCGCTGTAGTTGTGATAGACGCTGGAACCAAGGCAATATTTTTGGATGAATCTGGGCTGATGGTGCAGAAGCCTTTGGGCCATAATCAATTACCATATTAGAATAGCGTGTGGGGCTGACAGATCTTTGCTGACAAAAGCCCTGCTCTCAGAGGGCGCTCAGCACTGGTCCCTCACTTTGCCTTTCACACCTTTCAGGACAGGACATCTCGATGTAAATAGACCAAGCAGAGTCTTCAGCTGATCTGGCCTTCGGTGCAAATACGTTGACTTACAGCAGCAATAGCAGGATTTGGCATCAGGACCTTAGAGGAGTTATTTCAGAAATGAGCTGAGATAAACATGCTTTGATAGGCTTTATTGTAAGGAAAACTATGTAATTACATAAGCGATTTGCTAAGTACCCTGTTACACAGATTTAGCTGTTATTATTTCTTTTTTTTTTAATTGGCGATGATTCTCTTATTTGTGTTTCTTCAGCTGAACTCACTGATTGGAATATAAGGGCATTCTTGTGAGGTTTTTGAAACCAAATCCACAGTGGAGCAACAACAGCTCCGTCCTAAGCCTTTCCCCATTAGTGATGATAAACAGTAGCTAATCCTCCGCAACACTAAAGGACGCTTTGGTTTGCAGACTGTCATATCCTTTAAAGGTGGTTCTCTAGGAAAAGAGGGGGGGTCTGAGCATAACGCACCTCCTCCTATTGGCAACACAAGGGAAATGGTGAATTCACGGCATTGTACCACTGTGACAGGATGTCATTTCAATTGCCTTATTAACCATATGAAAAAATATATCACAACAGCGAGAAAACTTCTCAGTTATCTATATCTTACCCCTAAGGCTATTGTCATGAGCCAGTGGCATACTAAGGGAAGAGTACTAATTCAGTTGTCAGCTGCCTTGCCTATTAAACAGGAGGAAAAATACCAGCAACAAAATTGAAACAAGTAATAAGGGTAAGAGAAAGGTCTAGATACCCTTGTCCACTTGATTTTTTAAATTAAGCAAATACAAATACTTGTCCTGTTTTCCCTGTCACATAACATTGCACTGGGAGTATCGTGCTGTCTTCTAATTGAGTATTTACTCTGCTTAAAATGCTACACGGGTTGCACTTTAAAAACGTAAGTGCTGGAATATTATACTTCAAGTTCATGACCTGCATTGTAAACCATAAGAGGATGAGCAATGATCTGCTAAACTGAAACATGTTCCAAGGCTGGAAAGAGCAAGCTCGCTGCTAAGGATTAAGGAAATCTATTGGTTTCTCTGTAGATAATCTGGGCTGTTTGATTAACCATAGAAAAATTCTTCATAGCAGGAGGTGAACTGTCTCCAGGTGTTTGTTCCACAGAGATCAGAGAGTTTTCTAAGACAAACGCAATGACATGATTCTTTGTGTCCCAGCTCTTTGCATAGCCATTCAAAGCACTGGGCACTGAAGACAGTATTCAGTTTCCTTAATTCAGTGTCATCTCTGAAGACTCTGTAGCTTGATAAGAATGTAGATCCCCCATAAGGGGAATCCCCCTATGTCAGGCCAGCCCACCCTGTGCATATGTCTCAGGGTGTCTCAAATGACTCTATGTGTCCGTATTTCGACAGCTGAAACCTACCACAAGAGCTAAATGTGTAAACAAATTGGCAAACATTCACGACTGGTAGTTTTTCACTCTGTCGTTGAAGCACTGTGCGGGTGTCTGGAGTGGCACTGAAGCATGTGTAAATCTCAAAAGTTTTCTTTTCAGAAGACATGATTATTTTTTACCTCACAAATTATTTTTTTTTGGTTGCTGAGACATTTGAGGAAGGTGCAGTTTAAGATAGAGACAACAAGCATGTGATGCAGCTGCCCAGACAAGAGCAACTATGGCTTTCATAGAAGACTACGACTTTCAGAGATGCCTTAGAACATTGCTCCCTGCCTGGAGTCACATCTCCAGAAGGACTTGGGTATATTGTATGTCTCATGGTCCACGTGCTTAGTAGGCAGCTGAGACAGGCGCTGTTTTCCTGTCTTCTTTTTTGAGTCCACTTTGCTATCTCCTTTACTGTGTTTTTGCAATCTATATGTGCAATTCTACATTTTTGTTTTGTTGGTCCCCTTACAGAGGTAAGTGACTGTACAAATTAAATAGTCCTGTCAGAAGACAGAAAATGGTCTTTCCATACCTAATAGAAAAGAGAGGAAGTATTTCTAGTGGCGTGAGCAAGTTTTCTATTTTTTTCCCCATACTAACTTGTCACTGAAAGTGCACCGTAAGTAATGGACGTTGATAACTAGGGGAGGAAGATGTTCCAGTGCAGTTTGATGAATCTGTAACTGTCAGACTCCTGGTTTAATTGAAGCTCATCTAATGAATAAAAGTGACTATGGAGGGAATATTATTTTCAGGTAAAAGCAAGGGACAAGTTTTCATTCTCTCAGTGGTTTGAGAGCGGTGCTGGCAACAAGGACTAACACCGAGGTCGCGGGTTCGATTCCCGCTCGGTCCCCATATGTTGCCAGGTCTAGTCGAGAGGTGGCGTCCCTGCCCAAAACAGGGAGGTTGGACTAGATGATCCCCAAGGTCCCTTCCAGCCTATGCCATTCTATGTTTCTATGATTCTATGATTAGTAGAGCGTTACTTCCATGTCATCCATGATGCCCTTCAGTAGCCCTCATTACCTTCACACCCTCTGATATGTCTGTGCTGCTTCCAGCTCCACAGCTGATGACAAGGAAGACAGACTCTTGGCAGTACCCAGTGACAGGACAGGAGTGAACAATCACAAATTAGAACTCACAAAAATACTTTTTCTTCTGTGGGGGCAGTCAAACACTGGTACAGGTTGTCCAGAGAGGTTATGGAGTGTCCATCCTTGTAGATATTCAAAATCCACCTGGACATGGTCTGGGGCATCCTGCCCTATGTGGCCCAGTTTGTACAGGGAGGTTGGACAAGATGACTTCCAGAGGCCTCTTCCAATCTCAGCCATTCTGTGATTCTGTGACAGACTTATAGCTAGTTTAGGGACTTTGGGCAGGACCTCAGTTTTAGAATCATAGAATCACAGAAACACAGAATCATAGAATCATAGAATCATAGAATCATAGGATCACAGAACAGTTTTGGCTGGAAGAGATCTCCAAGAACATCAAGTCCAACCTTTTCCTAGCCCCATAAACACCACTAAACCCTGTCCCTCAACACAACATCCATCCTTCTCTTAAACTCCTCCAGGGATGGCAACTCACCCACCTCTCTGGGCAGCCTGTTCCAATGCCTGACAACCCTTTCAGTAAAAAAATTCCTCCTAATATCCACCTTGAACCTCCCCTGGTCTTATCACTCACCACTAGGGGGAATAGACCAACCCTGCCTCTCTACAACCTCCTTTCAAGTAGTTGTAGAGAGCCATGAGGTCTTTCCTCAATCTCCTCTACTCCAGGCTAAACAGCCCCAGATCCCTCAGCCATTCCTCATATGACATATGTTCCAAATCCTTTACCAGCTTGGCAGTCCACCTCTGGACCCTCTCCTGCACCTCAATGTCCCTCTTGTAGTGAGGGGCCCAAAACTGGACACAGTACTCAAGGTGAGGCCTCACCAAAGCTGAGTAGTAGCAGTTTTAGGACTACCTGAGCCTGTAAGGGTCGCATTCTTGCTGAATATGCCTGAGCTTTCCCTCAATAAGACCAGGAGTTAAGCCCATGAAATCTCATAATTTATATAATTATTCCTGTTATTCTTGACTGAACTGCTTGTGTTTGAGGCTATGTATTAGGCTCACATCTGTTTAATTGCCTACGAGTTAAATCCATCAAAGGGAAACATAATGAGTGTTTTCTGACTTTATATGCAGTAAAGGAAAATAGACACCTCTGGAGGGCAACAAGAGCCACAGACGCTATAAGGGACCTCAGCACACACCCTACCCTGGAGGTTTGGCAGCTGGGATTTTGGGCCAGGCTGGAGATGGCACAGAGGAGGCCTCTCTACCTTTCTTTGGTGACTTTTGACAGAGCTTTGAGTCTGCTATGGGATCAGCCCTGGCTGATCCATCTGCTTAGTGGAGCTGCCTTGAGCTGGGGCTCTTGTGCTGGGACCACACATGAGCTATAGCCCCACCATGCCACAGCCCAAGGCTCAGATGATCAGAAGTGGCATAAGAACAGTTCAAGATGATTTGACTTTTTTCTGAGGAAGCACATTGCCACTGTCACTGACTGTAGTAATCACAGTGCTTGGAGTAGAGGGAGGGTGGTCTTCTTCATGGCAGTGAGCTGCTGGTCACGCACTGCTGCCTGCATTCCAAGCTCTGCCAAAAGCTTCCGTACCTTGGGCAAATTGCTGAGGCTTACATCCTGAAAATTTAATTGAAATTAAACTGCGCAGGGGACTAGGACACCAAACCCCAAAAGCCTTTCCTTCAGTCCCTGACTCCAGACATCAACATCACCAAATGTAAGCAGTTCTCCCACGCTCAATAGTCTCTTTATCTCCTGTGGCTATGAGATAGTTTGAGTCCATCAAGCATCACAAAGCAGAGACCCCTCTCTCATGACCCAGCTTACTTTCTCAGGACACAGATTGACAGGGGCTCCAAGAAGAAAGAAAAAATATGCCCTGATACAGCTGGCCCCAGGGACATAGAAAGGCCTTCACTGGTATGAGCGTCACCTTTAGCCCTTGCTGTGTTGTCATCCTTAATATGATCATAACAAATAAAAATATGGCACACATCCCATCTGCTGGATTAAATCTATTGGGAGGCCAGGCTGGATGGTTCTGTTAACATTATACCATGGTGATGTTGCTATCATTCCTAGTACTGATAGTCAGTAATATCAGCCTGAACAAACTCACAGCTGTGAAAATAAGTTTATAAATTCTCCATGGAGGTATTTCACTGAATGGTTGTTCTCAGTATTCATGAGAAGAAATATTTATTCTGATGAAAGTATAGATCCAATTCCTTTCAGTAAATTAGTAACAGACAATGCAGAGTCAAAAGGGTATCTTTTTTTCTCTCTTTTTTTTTTTCTTATTTTATTTGTAGCAAGCCTTCAGCAATTTGTAATTAGATCTTTCATGCTGGGAGAAAAAAAAAGAGAAAGAGAGGGAGGGAGAGACCCATATTTCTGCAAAATCATTAGTGCTTTTGGCAGCAGAAGGCTGGATCCTCAGCTGGTGTAAATGGGAGGTAGTTGTACTGAAAGCAACAGGGCGATGCTGATTGACACCAAGGATATCATTTCCACTGCCCGCAGGAGTCAAGTCTGAAGTGGCAGCAAAGCATGATGAGCCTATATTAGATCAGACATTACCGTGTTTGAGGAGATGTGGATAAGAGATGTAAAAGAGAGAGCAAGGCAGGGTGCACATGTGTGGAGTCCTAGAGAAATCAGGCCTGTGGCAAGGCGGGAGGAAATGGAGAGGGCACAGCGCGAAGGACTAAGTCTGATGGTCACAAAAGGCTGGCAGAGATCTAACTGAAGGGGCAGGAGAGACAGAAGGGTAGTGAGGGGGGAAATCTCAGTGAACTGCTCACAACTTAATAACAAGGACTTGACGGAGTGTTAGGGAGAGGTTAATTATTTTAAACCTTTAAAATTTGACAGGTAGTATCTATTACTGGATAGATTAGTCAGTGGAATAAGGTGCCAAAAAGATTTGGCTAAATGATCCGTCCTACATATCTTGCACCAATACAATTTCTTCTGGTAGTTCTGATTCATAGCCATAAAGCTGAGTCAGACAAAGAGGTCTAATGGTTCCTATGAACCTCCCAGTTGTGACAGAGAAAGAATACAGTTATTTATATATTGAAACCTTTGAGGAGAGTATAGTCTTTGACTATGCTGTTACTAGAGGCTCTTGTGTGTGTGTGTATATATATGTATATATATAACAGTGTGTGAAGCAGGGCTGTTGAACTGGCCCGTACATGAAGCTCAATGAATGAATCACAAGTCTAAGATCTTGGACATTATTGCAGCAGTATTTATTGTGACAAAGGCTCATCCACAGCCAGGTGTAAATGAAGTGCTCTGTTTTCTCTTATATAGAATCATGCCTGTTTATTTTTTTTCTTCATGTCAAATGACCCATTTGGTACCACTCCTAGGACAGTTAGTCTAATTTAACACACCTCCCATCTCTGGTCCTATGTTTTCCTTCTCACTGTCATGAGACTTCAGTAGCTTTACTTTCAAGACAGTATTTTACCTGAATCTTGTAAAAGATAATCCTTCATCCCAGTTGGTTATCTGGATTTTTCTTCCATGGTCTGTGGTGGCAGATACCTCCAGAGAGTGCTTCATCCTCCTATTGATGTTTTTGTTATTTAGGGTGTCTCAATCTCATCTATATTTTCCTTCCAGCTAAAGTCCTTACTTTTCAGGGGAAAAAGAGATTTTTTTTTTGAGAAAAAAGCCAACTTTAAATGTCACACATACATTTATTTTCCAGCCTACACATGCCTATCTTGAATACCAGGTTCCCGCTTTGAACCCTTCCCATTTACAAGATATAAACTATGTTCTCTGAACATCTTCCTGAATTTCCTCCAAGCACTCTATTTCTACACATCAAACTATCTGTCCATCTGTCCATCTGGCTTGCTAATCTTTTTCCCACCTTATTATTTTTAGGTTCCTTTTGCTGTCATATCTCGGTGTCTTCCTCAGGGAAAAAAATCTGCCTGCAGGTTAAATTGCCCGGAATATTTGGGTGAACAACAACAGGTCTGAGGACAAATGGAAGAGGATTTTGCTTAAAAATATGAAGTGAACGTCTGTGGGAAAATGCTGCTGTCGTGACCATCTGTGTATAGACATATGTTTGCTGGAGAGGGCTGAATCCAACATGCAGCGCTTCAGTGGGAATCTTGAGTGCTTGAAGGGTGAAGGCCTCAGCCCTCTATGCTTTGCTCAGGTCTGGGTAAGCTTCATTACTAAATTATACATGATGACCTAAACTGTTGCACAGGTGGGACAGAAGCTCCAAAGGATGTTGAGTTCTGCTATTACTTAAAAAAAAAATAAATAACTAGACCAATCAACAAACCAAACAAAAGGGTGATTATCCCATAATACCAGTAAGAAGGAAACTTGATAATCCAAATTAGAAGGGTGAAAAGTCTCATTTTCTCCATGAAAGCAGATTACAGCTCGCTTCAGATCATTACAAAGCACTGAAATTTAGAGTCAACACTTTGTTTTGATTGAGCAAACACTTTAAATGAATGTGGTATGTAATCCTAGCAGAATTTACAGTTTTGAAAGGGACAGGAAGACTAAGGTTTTTGTTTTAAGGAGTGTGGAGAAAGCCATGGACTGTGTAGCTGTTTCTTTGAACGACTGCACATCACCATTTAAACAAAGAGTAACTTTTTTTTTCTGCATCTAATTATTGTTTTATGCTGTGCTGTGACACAAAACTTTCCAAGTTTTTGTGCCAGAATCAATATCTTTCTTATAGCCAAACTTTGCTTTAACAGTTATAACAAAGAAAAGTTAACAAAGTTGTGTCCGGCTCTGGAATCCCCAACACAAGAAAGACATGGAGCTGTTGGAGAGAGTCCAGAGGAGGCTACCAAGATGGTCAGAGAGCTGGAACACCCTTCTACAGGGACAGGCTGAGAGAATTAGGTTTGTTCAGCCTGGAAAAGAGAAGGCTCCAGGGAGACCTTGGAGCAGCCTTCCAGTACCTGAAGGGGGCCTACAAGAAGGCTGGGGAGGGACTTTTTACAAGGGTCTGTAGTGACAGGATGAGGGCTAATGGGTGGAAGCTGCAAGAGCGTAGATTTAGCCCAGATATAAGTAAGAAGTTCTTTACCCTGAGGGTGGTGAGGCAATGGAACAGATTGCCCAGGGAAGCTGTGGATTCTCCATCCCTGGAAGTGTTCAAGGCCAGGTTGGATGGAGCCTTGAGCAGCCTGATCTAGTGGGAGATGTCCCTGCCATGGCAGGGGGGTTGGAATTAGATGATCTTTGAGGTCCCTTCCAACTCAAATCACTCTATAATTCTATGATTCTATGATTGATTCTATGATTCAAGTGGGCTTCATGGACGCCCAGGTCAGCCTGAAAAGAATGTCTGATGCAAGAAGCAGTGAGAATGGTGTCTTTCATGGTAATATGTCTTTACTTTCCTGAGAGTTACAACAAAGGGAACTACATATTGCAAATATGCATTAATGAACCAAATAGTCAGGAGTGTATAATAAGCAATTTCTTCTGCTTGCTTGAGAGATGTTTGCACTGGATGTCAGAGCAGTGACAGCTCCCCTTCCCCACAAATTTCTGTGCAGCTTGGGTAAAGGTATGAAACACTGGGGGGGTATTTACACTCAACTGGCACTTACATGATTGGCTGTTTCAGGTGCAAGGCAATGCTGAAACAGCTTTCAGAGCAGGCACATGAGAAGAAAAATATTTATGGAGGCAAGTTAGGAAAATATCTATCTTCATTACTCCACTTCATCTCCAGTTGTGTAAAGACACCCCAACAAATTCTAGCATGCAATTTCCACAGGATAATTACAAGAAAATCTACATTGTTGATTTTACTGTTTCTCATCTCATTTCTTCTGTGATTGCAAGGGCCAGGGGAGTGGGCTATTTTTCCTTGCAAAGAGACATATTTAAAGCACCCTTCATTTTCTCCTTCCTACACACATGTTTAATTTAGGCATCATATCACATAGCAGAGCACCAAAGTTTAGTTCCCTACATGTTCTTCCTACCAGTCAGCTCTGGGTACAGCCTGAAGGTCCCCACGTCACCGTTTCAGTTCAGACACAACTGCGTTTAAAAGCTAGTATTTTGACAAAACAATAAGAAGTCATTAAAGAGAGAAGAAGGAGATTTGGGGTTTGAGGTTTTTTTTATGATAGAGATATTCTTAATCATAGTTTTTAGTTTAATTAAATGGAACCTTTTTTTTGGTCATAGCTTTTGGTAAACAGACCCACCTACAAAAGCATTTCATTAAACATTTTAGGGAGAAAATTATCCATGGGACAGAGCTGTAAAGGTGGGGAAGGGGGTAAGTACATTTTGAAAACATCAAATGAAAATAAAAATCTCTCTTTTGCACCCCAGCCAAAGGCTTTCCAGGAAGGCTGGCATTTTTCAGGACTCTTCCACCTGCTCTAATGATCTGATTGACATAGCCAGCTCCAGCACTTCTGACTGGGCTTATTTGCCTGTTTTTGGCTTTAAATTTCTCCACCAAGTTTCTTCCTAGGGAATTGAGTTAAGAATGCAAGAGGTAAACCACACAAGAATCACAAACGGGCCATGTAAAGGAAGCCCTCTGAACTTTAATATGTCTCTTTTGAGTCATGGTATCTTTCCACGAGAAAGTAATTTAATTTTCCGCTGCCAGTTTTGAAGTCATTCATTTTGGAAATAATAAGGAAGGTTTGGATCTTACTGGAATATTTATTTGGCTGTGACTACACTGTGATCCTTGGGATAAGATCAGAGACATAATGGTATCTGGAGGTGTAGGGAGGTTTCAGAAAGTCCTGAATTTTCAGCCACGTATTTCAACATCCAGCAACTGCCAGAAATTACACTAGGACACACTAGGACAAAGAAAAAGGAATCATCCAAACTCTACCGATTTCAGTATGTTTGAATAAATTCCTTTGCAGACTTTCTCACATCTCAGGGAGTTTCTTTACTTCTAATTTATTGACTGAGTATAAAACCGTGGCAAATCTTATGGCAAAACAAAAAAGTGCATTTAAAAACTTGTCAGGAATTTGTCATAAAGGGAATTATGGATAGATAAACCTATTTGGAAAGGAAAATGGTGGACACATACTCTAGATTTTCATATCATACAATGATAGAATCATAAAGTGGTTTGATTTGGAATAGACATTAAAGATCATTTAGTTCCAATCCCCCTTGCATGGACAGGGACACTTTTCACTATACCAGGTTGCTCAAAGCCCTGTCCAAGCTGGCCTGAAGCTTCTGAAAATATTAAGTCCTGTCTATTTTTTGGACACCACATTTTTTTCAATGACATCACAATTTTTTTTCCCCCAAAATTTGCATTAAAAAACAGAAAGAACAAGTGTTTTTGCTGGTCTAGGTAATTTACTGTGCCAGAAGCTAACGAGACCTAAATAAGGCCAGAAATGCACATCTTTTCACTTGTTTAAACTTTCTATCTTTCGGCTACTTCTGATTTTTCCTCAGATATCAGCAAAACTGCACCGTGCTGTCAAAGTCTATGCGAGATCATATGGATAAAACAAAGCCAAAATCCCTCATAACATCACTTTCTTTTAATTCCAATCTAAATAGGTTGCTCTGGGTGAGAAAAAGAATCTGCTCTTTTCATGGTATTAATAAAATCTGTCTCCCTCTCCACACTGTAACAGCATATTAACGAAACAAACAAACAAACAAACTCCAAACCCACAAACTCCTCAGCGCTGGAAAGCACTTTTTTTGATTTTTCTTTTTTTTTTCTTTTTTTTTTTGTTTTCGGTAAGAGGCACTAGGATGTTAGGAAATTGATCCAGCAAAAAGAATTTTCAAGCATAAGGAGAGTGGTTTTAATGCCTGCTCAAACCAAACTAAATGTAGGTTGCTAGGCACTGTGCACTCCCAATCACATCACCTTTTCTAGTCACCAGACTCTGGATTTATCCCAACAAACAAGAAAACTGTATTCAAACTGGTAATGTCCTTGCTCTGACTCACTGCAGAAGAGTGGAAGCCCCAGGGAGAGCAAGGAAAGGGTAGTCAGAAAAGATGGGGATAATGTAAGGACCTTTTTGATGCAGCTCATACCTACACAAGTTTATATTATTTATGAAATTAGAACTTAGGAACTGTTTCAAAAAGAAAACCAGTTCCACCCAAAATAGCTAAATTTCCATCTTTTTGGAAAAACTCTGATAATATTTCCATGACAAAATATGTGTATAAATGAGTGATTTCCAAAGGAAACTACTTGCCTTTATGAGAGATTTCCAAAGGATAATGTACTCACCTTTTGCTGTAGCAGCCTTGCTCATTTTTTTTTTCCACTGAAAAACTTCAAGAAAATCTGCATTTAGCATTTCAAGTAAAAATGCATGAAGAAACCTCACACATTTAAGTACACATATTCATGTAATACTCTTATAAGTCCCTCCACTAATTTTATTTATTTTTTTTCTTATATCTAAACTACATAAGACTTCAAAGACTTTTCAGGATCAAAATAATGAAGATGAATCTCTTTCTCACTGCCTCAAACAAATCCAGTGAGTAATTCTAATGTCTCCTTAGTACACACTGTGAGTAAGACCTATAATTTTCTCCTGTTCTTCCAGTCAGATAAAATTGTATCTCACTCCTTTGCAATATTGCTGTGGTTTTGTGGTATAATTAATACTCTGAGGAAGGACACGCTGTGAGAATCTCTTCTAGAAACCGACCTGGCAGATGACCTCCATGTAAGATATGGAGTAAAGCAGTACCCACTTAGCTGATAATGAAAGCTGACAGAATAACTCTTGACATAATATTGCTCACAATCAGCAGTAAAGGCTCCAGATTGGGCAAATAGGTGGGTGGGTTGTTTAGACCCTTGGCCCTACCATCCTTGGATCCTCTTGAGCACTGTGGCAGACCATTGCTGTGCATCACGGAGTAGCCACGTAAGGAACTGCGTTGACCCCCATGTAACTTCGGCGCAGTCCAAGATGCTCACACCGTGGCTTAGTTCAACAGCCACTGTAGGATCTGATTTTTCTTAGACTAGTGGAAATGAAGAGCTGGAAGGAGCCCTGAGAGACAGTGCAGCCCATTCCTGTTCCCTGGCAAATGTGGAGGGTTTGTGTTTTTTTCTGCACTGCGTACATTTTTGCTGTAGGCCACAAAGGCTGCTATCAGCATGATGCAATGTTTTCATAAAAAAGAAATTAAAACTTGAGTCTTCATTATGGTTCCTGTAGTGATGGGGTAAACACAGACCAGAAGTGCTGCTTATAACTACCCATAGATGCAATTCACAAGGTTTATCATAACTGTAAATTATATGTATTGAAGTGAATTAAAACAAACACTCAGAGTGTGCAGAGGCCCCTCAGAATAATAATTTGAGAATACTGATTAATTGTCTGAAGTTGATTAAACACAGATTGACCTGCAAGCAGCAGCTCCCTTGTATTGTCTCTATTCTCTTTAAAAGCACAAATCTCAAAAATGCTGCCTACATCTTAGCTTTTATACCCATATTTTTTGCCTTTTATTTCACTGGAATGAATACATAAGGAAACAGGAAGGTACAAGTGATACCACCCATATTATTAGGATCAATCTTGAGTTTGCACCTGCCCATGTCAGGTGGCTGAACCCCCACACTGGTAGGACTCAGCTCCTTCTCTGTCCCATTCAATATCAGCCAGACCCTGGAAATTTTACCGGGAAGCCCAAATTCGTGCTAAACGTCAGGTCGTCATCTTCATTTGATGCTTTGTTAATAAGAATGCAAACATATCGACCAAGAACATTTAACTCGGAGAAAGCCTGGGCAACCAAACTGGTGTCATGTAACCACCGAAGAAGGGGTGGCAGCTCTTTAACTGCGAAGCATGGCTGGGACCTCTGATGGCACGGAGTAGCCTTGGCTTTCAGAGCCGCTCGGAGTTTTCGTTGTAACAACATTGCCACCTAGTGCTCCAGTTCAGAGAGAGACTGGGAAACTACGTGTTTTAGCAGCCTAAACCAAGTTTGTCCCACAGATTTGTAGTATGTTAGAGGAGTGGACAGGC
Source organism: Apaloderma vittatum (assembly GCF_000703405.1). Classification (NCBI taxonomy): domain Eukaryota; kingdom Metazoa; phylum Chordata; class Aves; order Trogoniformes; family Trogonidae; genus Apaloderma; species Apaloderma vittatum. The sequence goes on along the minus strand of NW_009702871.1, from coordinate 21,668 downwards.
TGCAAGAAATGCAGTGATTCTTTTGGGGATCCACTCTGGTCAAAGCTCATATAAACTGCTCCCAAGAGGTGAAGCATTGCCTTTGTAATCATAGGATAAGAAGGATAAAAAGATATTTGTCACATTGAAATTTATCTGCTCTAAAGCTAGGAATAAAACCTAAACTGGTCATCTAAACTCCTTTTGCTGTAATAATAATAATAAACATGTTAACAAACTTTGTCTCCATGGTTTTATTCCCTCTGCTAATCATCTAGGGAGCCATAGGGACTCAGATTTGATGTCTAACTTAGAGATGGGAAATTTGGGATGAGGTGCAGCTGGGTGTAATTCCATGGTAAAGTTATGAAAACAAACAGGATATTTATAAACCTGTATTTCAGCCACACTACCACTTGTCCTGTAAAACTAACTTTTTGCAAGAGTGAAGGAACATACCAGTTCTGAAGTAAGTCAAAACTTGCTTGCTTGCTTTTGCAATGACATGTGAGGTGTAGTTTCACCGTGCCTTTTGAGGAATTTGAGGGGTTGAACATTTTCTTTTGCAATGACATGTGAGGTGTAGTTTCACTGTGCCTTTTGAGGAATTTGGGGGGTTGAACATTTCAAATCTGATCCCAGTGACCATGCTACTAGAGATATATTATACCTGCAGGGTAGAAGTAGGATTTTATTCCCAAAGGAAAACGACATAAGAACACCTCTTCTAGACAGTCTTGGGAAGAAGAGTCAAAGTTTTGCTCACTGTAACTGTGCTGATTTGAGTTTTTTCCAAGTGCAATAGCTGCCTTTTCTGCACATTTCTAGGTATGCTGCAAGAGGGAGACTTCTGTCAGGAACGATACAGAGAGGAGATTGAAACAACCTGGTTGCAGACTGTGTCCTTTCATTGTCCCTTCCCAGCACGACTTTGCAAGTCACTTAGGTTGCCTGTATATTTTCATATGAGATCTAATTTCAGGCATCACCAGGGTAGTTTTCATCTACACATATAGGCTTAAACCAAAACAACAATACTTTAGCATAAGTTCTGTTAATCTCCAAAGGCTCTGAGAGTACATTGGTGTCTGGCATCAGACTGTATGGCAACACATCTTCTTACTGTCTCATTGGTACTAAGCTATGGACTACGTCTTATGTCCTACCTCTACTACAAAATGTAAGTAAAAGATAATCACCTTCCCCCTGTGCACACTTACTCACTTAATAAACATGTTAATTGCAACACCAACATGAATATGTCTATTGGACTGGTTAGTTTTACTGCTAATCTGATAAAAATGTGCACAAAAACCACATGTTAATTGCTTCTGTGAAGTAAGATGTGTCAGTATATTGAGAGCAAACATAAGTGGTTAGTGCTTTGGGTTGAAATCTCCTCTAAAAGATGTTCCACTGAAACCTCTAGACAACTTGCATTTGGATGAATCCAAAAGCAACTCCATCTGTCAATACAGGATTTCAGGATTACTCTGTTGGCAGTGTCCAAGTTACAGGGGAACTGTTCCGACATGAAGTACCTGGCTCTGTAACCCACAGAGGTAAAAGTTCTGATATCTGTGATAGTTTACAGTAATATGCTCAGTATCCTGCAGCTGTAGCTGGAAATGTAAAAGGTTTAGCAAATCAGCAAATTTTCCTTGTGGGCCTTCTTGTTCTTGAACAGGAGAAGTATTCCTCTGTGTCCTAGCTGTCATTACATGCCTGACAGCTTTCGGAATGGGCTGTAACAAGGTGTCCAAAACCATCAGAGACAGATTTTCCTCCCGTACTAAAATATACAGTAGTAACTTGGTCTCTTTAGCAAGGATCATGTGCCTTGTAAAACTGGTAAGTGGGTGGCTAGGAGCTGCTGGCTCTACACATGACTTACGAGATACCTGCATAAGGGGAAAACGAAGTCTGTCCTCCTTTTAACTGTTTACCCTTCTTTTAAAAGCAAGAAATGTAATTGCACAGAGACTAACACCCCATAAAATGTGATTTCTTTGGAAACATATCTGGTGCTGTAAAGTTTATTGTTATAGGTATGAAACTCCTCTGATATTGGTTGTCTTTGTCGTAAGAAGGTTATCCTTGTCATTATACCATGAACTCTGTTTGTGTAAATAACAGATGAACATAGCTTTTTTTTACAGGTGAGCACCTTAAAACCTGTATTTAAAGTGAAATTGAAGTATTCATGTGCACTGCATTCATTCTTGCCATCAAACAATACAGAGCAGGCCCTGATCTCAACAAGTCTTTGACTTTTAGCTCTGAGCAAATGCAGAGAACAGGTGAAGATACTCAGGATGAGGTTCATCACTTCTAGAAGATGGCAGTCACACTGCCGTCACAGTCGTACCCTCTTTGAATCGAGATAAACATGTTCTTGTGGAGCATGCTTCTGACCCCCTTTAGAAAAGAGTATCCACCTTGACTGTACCAATCTTTTTGAGATGGATTTAGATAGAGTTGAAAACGTCTAGCTCAGATTTAGATATCTACAATGCACAAACGATTGAAATGTAAGCAGATACACACCTCAGAGTTGGTACTGCTGTAAAAGACTCCCTGCAATGTACAGTATGAACAAGCTCATCCAGCTGATATCCCAGTGTCATCCTGTAACTCTAAAGCATTTCTTTTTCTGACCTCAGTGCTGTGACTACAAATTCCTTGATGTCACTAAACTGATTGCCCATTAAGTTCAGACACCTCAGTTCTGCTAGTACAAAGCTTTTCAGAAGGAAGATGTCAGGCAGAATGACATTGACCATTGACAATTGGGTCCTATTTGCACAGAAGCCCTCAAGCAGAGGTGACAGATGAGGATGCTACACCTCTCACTTAGTGGATTGATTAGAACAAGATTAGGAGGGTTTCTAAGTTCATAAAAGAAGGGCATCTAAGTTCGTAAAATCTCAGGGATTTTTTTTTCGAGTTTGAGCATTTAACACTACCACGAATCTCATGAGGTAATTGTGCATGTCTATAACCACAATGGTACATGGAGAATTCTGGTTGACAATTCTGGAGATTCTCTGTGGAGAGAGATCACATCTGAATTATCGTGTTACAGCTACAGCAAAAGTGGGAGGGCTAAACACCATATATATGGTAGGTTTTACCAAACTAAGAAAGTGTGAAAGTCTTATTCGGTGCAATTAAGTGCTAAATTCTTGATGCTTGAACCTCAAGATTTTATACTTTCATAGTAGATTCATAAGGAATGTTTTCATGTAAATGTAAGCTTTGCAGAAATACCCTGACTATTAGAAAATACATCTCATGTAAGGCCAAGGGCAGAAGCAAATTCCAACCTGTCAAAGCCCTTCACTTAAAATAACTTCTCTATCACTGGCACCAAACAAACACATCTCAGGACTGTCAGCTGTGATACCTCCTGTGCAGAAGCATGGTCTCTGGGGTACAAGACATCTCAAACCAGAGATGATTTAGCTTTGAGAACTTTTAACCAACATTACAGTTTGTCCACATTCTGAAGTTAATCAGGAGAGTTTGCTTTTACCTGTACCGATTGCGTCTATGAAAAGTGATCTCAGCTTTTATCCATCAGTTACGGTGGCCAGTATAACTGATGTACCACATAACATGAGGTGTACTTGTCCAGAGGGAAGAGAAGATACAGAACTCATTGAAAGGAATTTAAAATTAATTTTTTACTGAAGCTGGTAAACAGTAGGGTTCCTCCAAGCTCCCTAATTCCCAAATTAAGAAACATAACAGACTGTCATTATGCAAACCTGCTTAAATGCAAGTCCAAATGATTTAGTGACTAAATTAAGCAAAGCAAATCTTAGCTTTTATTGCAAATTTTCAATTTAATGTTGAAAAAGAAAATAAAAAGAAAGGTTTGTTTAGATCAATCAGAAAGAAATAAGTTGTAAGACTTTTTTCCTCCTGTTTTTAAATTTTATGTTGAAAAAAGTCTTATTTGGGACAGTAGAATTGGGAAGACAAAATGCTACACACTGCAATGCCAACTGTCACATTTTGATATTTAAAAAGCAAAAAGCATAGTAGTGGATCAGACTAGTATCCTGTCTCCAGAAGGAGCTGAAAGATAATGTCTACGGAAGAGCATAAACCACTATTTCTTCAGAATTCTTTCCCAGCCTGCAATACCTTACAAGCCAGGGATTTCCTGAGCCTGAAATTGCAATTTGTGTGTAGCTCAATGAACTTCTTTGCAAAGTTTTAGAGGCAACACATGAACTCATCTAAACTTCTAGTGCTTGTAATATCTGATATTAGTATATGGGAACAGGGAATTCCATGGACTGATGGCATATTCTGTGATGAGAGACGTTCTCTATTTTGTTCTAAATCTCATTTGATCCACCTCACTATTGGACCAAAACAGTGAATGATCTTTTCCCAATGTATCCATTTCTACTTAATGAAAAAAAATCTCCTGATATTTGCTGTATGAATGTGACTCCTCTTGTTTCTTGCCGTGAAACGGGAATGAGAAAATGCGTGTGTCAAAGTCACTCTTCCCTCCAGCTGCTGTCTGTAATCCCACTCTAAAACAAGATACTGAGTAGGATTTTGAAAATGCCTCTAAGATGCAAGATGATTAAGACTGGGCATCACCTATGGTTCCCACTGCTCTTGTGTATGTGGTGGAGGTTTTCTAGACAGAAAACCTTGCTGTGAGGTGAAAACTGGTTTGGCATCACAGCAGAGCAGAATTCTGGTCACAGCTGATGTTGCTGGATGGGCAAAAGAAGCAATGTGTCCTTTTCTTAAAAAAAAAAGCTCTCTCTGACATCATTTTATGGGCAACAATATCAAAGTTGAGAGATATTGCCTCTAGGACTGTAATCTTCCATATTTCTTTTGCCTGATATCTATGATTTGCTTGCATGTCTCACTGTTTTTATTGTGGTTACAACTTGCGTCATATTTCCTAGTTGAACCTAACTAGGAACAGTGATCTTATCTCTACAACAAGAGCATTCATACATGTGTTTCACAGCTCCAATTTAATAGATTACAAATTGCTTACTAATCAATTTTTATCTCCCAACCATTAGAAACACAATGTGCCATGCCACGCATTCCCTGAGAGTGTCTTAAATAAGATATCTAAATATAATATAAATGCTAAATAATATAATATAAATACTGGAGTTTAGGGTTTTTTTCTTCTTAGTTACCAAACCGTGAGGGATGCTTGTGGTATTTCTAAGCATTTCTCTGATATCATAAAGTGTACAATTTTTGTGGTTTTCATTAAGCACGTTGTCTGTAAGCACAAAATCTAGTACGAGTGTAAAAGAGATTGGCATAATGTAGGCAAAAAAACTCCACCAAAGTATTGAATCTTTACCAATTTAAACATAAACACAAAAATATCTCCAAATGTACATACATACTTATTTGTGTGCATTTTCCACTACACATGAGGGAAAAGTCTGGCATCTCTTCTGATTGTTAAATTGTCTCACTGATAGGTTGTCTAGTGTCAATGAATAGATTAAGGCAGGAAGATGAGAAATAAGAGCTCTATTAAATTGTCTCACCAATATGTTGTCAAGTGTCAATGAATAGATTAAGGCAGGAAGATGAGAAATAAGAGCTGAACAATTCTGGAGGAGAAGCTGCTGGGAGCGTTAGTGTTGATCCACGTCTGTGTTGAAGAGCAAGGAAGTTTTCCGAAAGAAATGAGCTTCCTGGTTCACAGAACATCTCTGCAAGACAACTATAAATTTCATAATTAACGTCTGTGGAATGCTTTGGATAAATCAACTGAGACACTGATTCAGGGCTTGCAGATTTTAGGAATGCTGAGCAGCATTCTAGAGGGTAACCCTTCTGTCTCCTAGGACCTGGAAGGCTTCTGGCCTTTGTGTGCACATAGGTTTTACTGGTGCTACTGTGCAACTAACAGCATGGCCAAGGAGGAGGCACCACAGAGCAAACTCCCATGGAGCAGTGCATGATCTCTCTGGGAAACACAGGTTTCAGAACAAACTAATGACTTTGCCCCAGCGTTGATAAAAACCATCAGCAAAAAACTCTGTCATGTGAATTTACACAAAGCATATTTCTTGGGTCAGGCATGAAATCAGAATTCCTTTAAGGAAGATGAGACTTTAAACACTTACTGTTGGGGGGGAAAAAAAAAAAGTCTCCAAAGGCTTTATCTCACGCGTGATACAGTCACAAACATCTGCTTCCGCTTCAGTTTTTCCTTCTGTTAAAACTAAAGAGAGTGTTTCCAGATCCCTGGAGCAGCTGTCCCTTTTAAGCCAGATCCATAGCAATATGACACACTCTGTTGGCCTGTGGATGGGAAAATGCTGTATTTATCAAAACAGACAATTTTTATCCGCAACTGCTAGGCAAAGCAGTGCAAGTCTATTACCAGTTTATTACCAGAATTTTTTTTTCATACAGGATTTCAAATTCTGAGTTAGAAATTGGCAAGTATATGTAGCATATTTCAGGAGACTCTCATCAATAGCAAATGTGAGATGCAAATTCAACTAAAGCCTACAGTTTAATCCTCATTAAGAAACTCATTGGTGTCCACTTTATCAGGATAATGAGATAGGAAACAAGAGTCCTAAGGGAGACCTTAATTAGGCATTTTGGCAGGTTAGTTAAAACGAGTGTGTGATGACTGATTTGGGGGGGTTGCTATCATTGCATTTTGTTGCTAATATGCATTTGCAGATATATCTCGTTCCTCCAAGCTTGAGGGTCTAGTTCAAGTAGATGTCCTCATTCTATGATTTTTTAAATCCTTCTTCCAAATTCCTACAGACTTTCAGTGCCTCTGCCAAGTCCGACACTGGGAGACAGGTTTTACTTGGGATCTTTACAAACCATTATGTCAGTGGTCAATGCATGAAGCAATCTGAATCTTACAAATATGATTAAGGATAATCTTTGGGCTAAAGCAGAGGAGCAAACTTTCTAGTCAGAACACATCCTCTTTGTTCAAGCTGGAGCAATTCATTTAATCTCTCTGTGCCTCTGATCCTTATCTATAAAATGAAGAAGAATATAATTTGCTTGCTTGTGTTATTTTTCTTTTTATTATTGTTATCTATTTTAATCTTCATCAGACAAAACCTGCTTTTTATTGTGTATAGAGACCAGTCTCTGATGCTGACTGGATATTAGCTGTTCCTGCAAAATAAACACATCCTCATCACATCCCTGTTGGACTGCAGCACATTTCCCTTCTCTACTTTCTCCACAGCTTAAGTACTGTTTGGCTGTCACATAGGACTTGGTTGCTAATTCAGCCAATTAAATGTTATTTCATGGACAGGCGAATTTCCAGAAGCTGAATGATTCTGCAGTGCTTTGACCCCCAGAAGCAAGGAAGGATTTTTAACACACCGTCAGAGCCAGTGGCGCAAGAATGCCCCAGGCCATCAGCTGGTGGTGACTGGAGCATATATACTGGAGAAATATCTGCCTGTACTAGCCTTTTTCTTACTGTCCTTCTCACAACTCTTTTACTAATTACTACCAAGAGAGAGACTTCAAACCTGTAGGGGCATTTGGTCTATCTATAACAGTAATAAAATAAGTTTATCCTTTTATTATGATGCTAGCAATTTAATCTAATCTCAATTTATTACTATGATATAATTTTACCAAATAAAACAAATCAGTAACTTTTCCCTGATCATTTTTCCTGCGACCAAGAGAATTCACATCTATACAGATCAGCTTTCTCATCCTCCACAGCCAATGATATCATATGAATTGCCTGCTAGGTGTGATCTCTATGTCCAGATCACCACAGGCTATTTGGTCATCGCTGGTTGGCTTGGGCCATAACCAAGCTGCAAGTCCAGGAATTGTTAACAGTCCAGTTTATCACATGACAGAGCTTGAGCCAGGGCCTGGCTGGGCCTTAGGAGCACAGCTGCAGCCAAAGGGACCCAAATACAGACACTAATACCAACAGAGAAAGGCATAAAACCCCCAAACATTTTGCCTGCAGAGACTTCTGCTGCTGATGTTACATCTGTGGGTTGTTCTGGACTTACAGGGGTTGGCAAAACTAGAAGTGAGGATGCCCTGATTCACGAGGCTGACTTGCCCAAAAAAGCACAACTGTCCTCTTTTCTTCCATTTAAAACCAAAGAGAAGAGCAACACTGGCAAAGGCTCATTTTTAAATGGCACGCAGACATTGGAAAGCTCCTGCAGGATAGACAAAACCTGGGTTCAGCGCTTCTCTCAACGTTCCTCAGAGGTCAATACCAGGAATGGTGTTAACATCTTTGTTGGTAACATGGACAGTGGGATCGAGTGCACTCTCAGTAAGTCTGCTGATGACATCGAGCTGTGTAGGATGGTTAACATGCCAGAGGGATGGGATGTCCTCCAGAGAGACCTGGACAGGCTTGAGATGTGGACTTATGCCAACATCATGAAATTGAATAAGACCAAGTACAAGGAGCTGCACATGAGTCAGGGCAATCTCGCGCACAAATAGAGGCTGGAAAATGAGTGGATTGACAGCAGTTCTGTGGCGAAGGACTTGGGGGTGTTGGTGTATGAAAAATAGAATGTGAGAAGGCAATATGTGCTTGAAGTCCAGAAGGCCAATCACTTCCTGGGCTGCATCAAAGGAAATGTGAATCAAAAGAAAAATGAAGTGAGGTGATTCTGCCCCTCTGCTCTGCTCTGCTGAGACCCCACCTGGAGTGCTGTGAACAGCCTCTGGGACCCCCAATATGAGAAAGACATGGACCTGCTTGACTGAGTCCAGAGGAGGCCACAAAGATGATCAGGGGGTTGGAGCACCTCCCTCTGAGGACAGGCTGAGAGAGTTGGAGTTATTGAGCCTGGAGAAGAGAAGGCACCAGGGAGACCTTAGAGCAGCCTTCCAGTACTCAAAGGGGCCTGCAGGAAGGAAGGCGAGGGACTCTTCATCAGTGAGTGTTGTGATCGAACAAGGAGTAACAGTTTCAAACTGAAAGTAGGTAGGTTTAGATTAGATATGAGGAAGTAAATCCCCAGCGGTGAGATGCTGGCAGAGACAGATATGTTGTGGAAGCTCCCTGCCTGGAAGTGTTCAAGGCAAGTTTGGACGGGGCTTTGAGCAACCTGGTCTAGTGGAAGGGGTCCCTGCCCATGTCATGGAGGTGGGGACTGAATGATCTTTATAGCCACGCCCAACCCAAACCATTCTATGATTCTATGACTCAATGGGGAACAAACTAAACCAACAGATCTTCCAATCACAGGCTAGGATGACACCATGTACCTCCACCTCAAATCAAGGCTATACCTCCGTGTAGAAAAGTTGCTACTCAACGACTCAGTTGTCCATAATGAAAATCCAGAAAACAGTTATAGCAGTGGACTCAAGCTTAACAGAGATATTTATTCCAGAGATGCAAAAAGTGATTATTTGCGACACATTGTTTCTGATGGGTTTTCAGTTTAGTTGGCTAAAATAATTCAGCTCAAAAAATCTTCTGAAAGGTATAGAACTTGTCTTGCTGTCTTGGCAAGAGTCACATGCTTCCAGTTCTGTCTGGACCAAAGCTATCACACTGCTGGGAATAGCTGCATTTAGATTCTTTTCTGGCTGTGAGATGTAGTGTTTAAGGTGTCATTCCTAAAGTTATAAATTTGCAAAGCTGTGCCTTGAATGACAATGATGCATAAGGCCTCTGGAAGGACATCCTAGCTATTTTTTCTTGAAATAGAAAAGTTTGAGACACCAAACAAACACAACAAGGTTGTCCCACTTTTCTGGCAAGGCTCCAATTTGATAATTACTATTTCACCTATCCGTATTCTCACGGCAATTTTAATTACAAAAGATTACACGTGTCCTCCTTGGATTCATGGGGCGTTACTCAGTCGTGTTTCGTATTTGTCACACTGCCTCCCAAAATAAAGCGAATTTTTGTCAAATGTGGCAGAGCAGAGGAATGTGTACTGAGATTCTTTACCTCTGTAATTCCATGCACAAGAGAAACACTAGGTCCCCATTTGCTACCTTCAGGAAAGATCTTTGGTACCGAGATTACCTGACATCACAGGATGGCCTTGTCTCTTCTAGATGTCTGTATCAACTTAATCATATCAAGTGGAGATATAATTTTTATAGCAAAACTCTCTTGTTATGATGCCTTATGTGAGTGTTGGTAAAATTCCATAGAAGTTCATTTATAATTGTGTAGATTGTTTTTTTTCTTATTCATCACCATAAACAGAAGAAAAAAAGTCTATTCATAATGTGATTTGCATGACTTTTAATTCTAGGCAGTATATCACAAGCTTTTCTCAATGAGACAGAACAATCTTATGATTCCCGATACTCTGTGCATGTGAAATATAAACCCAGGATTGTCACTGTTTAGTCTTGGAGATGTAGTAAAAGGGATGGAAATCCTCATGTTTTCCAGCTTAAGATTTTCAGTTCTGAGGGTGTCTGTCTGTGTTTAGTGGCCGGCCCAGCCCTAACCCACAGCAGCTTGCCACATGTTTTTCAGTTTTCCAACCTCCTTATTTAATGTCTAGAGATCTGAACTCAATAAAGTATTGATCTCTTCAGTGATGTGTTTGGAGACAAAATCACTACTATTCATTCATTGCTAACCCTATGTTACACACGTAAGCAGATTATTAATTCCTATCTGTTCTAAAGTTTTTGCTTACAGATGAACTCAGTCCTCAAATAGGGCCTTTATGTTCAGAAGTATGACATTACAATTGTTCATTTAAGCAGTTGCCATTGTACAAACCTCTTTGACTAAATATTCCAAGTCTCTATATGTGACAGCACACAAGTTTTTTTACCTCTGAACAGTTTGCAATGTTCTTTATGGTGTATATTTGTTTCCCACCCAGAACTTGCTGGAATAGTGACTGTGTTTGTTTACAGAACTGAGGATTTATTGACCTATTTGGTACCGCTGGGTATGAAGCACATAGTTAGACAACTGTAACAGCTCCTGAATCCCAGCTCTGCCTACTAAGCACATAGGAACTGGAGAACATTGGATCAGCTTCAGACATTTATCCCAAAAAATCCTTATCAGAAATCCCTGTGCCATGCTGCTCCTCTGAAAAATCTGTTTGTAGCAGAAGAGCTTTATTCAGAGCAAACTAGCTTTCCTCTGCACTACACACTGCCCCCTGCCATAAGCAGTTTCTGTTCGTCTTTAAACATCCCCATTTGAGGGACAGTATTGATAAGGTGATGAAAAATCAAGCGTGGAATCACCCAGACATTTCAGATTTCCTGGAGGGTTTCCAGCAATGCTCTGCTTGTCTGTACCACACTTGACTCCATGGTACCTGAACACCAAGCTGAGTCAGAGGGACTGGAGTCGCTTATGTTTTTTATCTCTGAGAAAATACATTGTAGATGATTTCAGAATTGCCTCAGGGTCTTATTCTTGAGGTTTTAGTGTGCATCAGTTACAAGGGGGAAGCAGTATTAACTAGAAACCAAACAGAAAATAACTAAACTGGGTTATTCTGCAGCCAGTTATTATAAGGGCTTTTGAACCTCTCAAAGGCTTTCCTATTTCTGTCCAGACACTGGTTTTACAAAGTGCCTCTTTGGAGAGACAACTTGCATCTTCATTTTCCAGTGCTGTCTTTCACACTTGTGTGAAAATCTCCACAGTCATTAATCACCAGCTTGCAGCGAAATAAGCAGAACCTTTGAACTTGTCTCGTGCCAGAGCACCATTAAGAAAAACAGTTTATAATTTAACTCAACATTTTTCATGTGTGAGGTTTATCTCTCCTAATGAGATGTTGTTCTCCACGGGTATTTTTTCCCCCTATTTCATTATTATGGCTCCCTTTAGGCAGGTTTCCCTTGAGTTTTAATTATGAAAACAACACCTGTTTTCAGTGCCAATGTTGGAGTTTTCATCTGTTCCAGAGAAAACACTTGCTTCTCTGTTATCTTGAATGTCTTCCACTCTCCACATTGATTTCCCAGAAAATGCTGATTGATTTTATCTTGACGTTTCAGTGAATGCCTCATCTTCCTCATTCTTCCTCTTCTGAATTTTAGAAAGCTACGCTCACCCTTGTTCTCTTCGCTTTTCCAATTAGGGAATACTTGTGAGTCTCCTTTCCTGTTTTAAACCCTTGTGTGATCCAACCTCTTGCTGCTGTGCCCTATCCTTTTTCAACTTGCTCTCCAGGCCACTGGGGAAGTGCAAAGATTTTTTGGTTTTGCTTGGTCTTTAGTCAGACCTTAAGAACTGCTGCAATATTTCCACACAAATATCCCCCTACTTTTAAGATTCAGTGTAAGAATTGTTTTCATTGTTCGTGTTGGTTCAGGTTGAAGAGGCTGGTGTTCCATCACATTCAGCACATCCATCATACCATCTAGTATTAAATTATGCATGTGTTGCCTTCATGACCATGGGCAAAATGTTTCTCCTAAAGTATTCTGGCTATATTTGAAGCCTGTGTTATTGTTATGTTAGTGTTTTATTGCACTAGAAATAATAAATAGTGGTGAATAATAAAGTAGTTCGTACCTTGACTATCCTCTACTTTTATCTCATATACAGTTTTTCATCACATCTGAGGGGAAAATATGGCATCAAACAGCCAAAAATAATAATTTTATCTATATAATAATAAAGTAGCACTTCACATCTAGTAATACATATTTGAAAGAATGAGGAGGGATAGACATAAAGCACTGCCAGGCTTAAAATATTACTCATCTAGGGAGCTGGATGGAATTGACTATCGGACATAAGATCTATATGGAAATTCCTGGATTCACCATAAAGAACGTGATTTTCCATGCAAGTCACTGTGTCAGAGCCAAGCGATATCCCAGCCTCCAGTCTTGGATAAAGCCAAATAACTCAGTAAGATCCAAATCCTAAAGCACAGCCATGTATGGAGGGAGTCTGAGGTTCATTTTGTCCAACACGAACCTCCTAAAAAGTGACTAGACATTTGGCTTCCTCCTATAGCTTATAAAAATACTTAATTGAAGACACTTGGTCCTTGGAAAGCATGAACAATTCGTAGAGTGGCTCTTTAAACCTGACATCTGAAGAATTAAGCTTACATGAAATGTCTAATTTTTAGATAGGTAAAGGTAGATTAGATGTGTTCCACCTTAAATGGTCCTGAAACTTTTTAACAAACAGGTTTCATGGTCATCCTGGCACGCTAAAATCACCACTGAATTTAAATGGAACATACTTTATCACCTCTTCCTTCATCCCTCATGTAATGATTGTAGTTACAGTAAAGGCCGTGTCCTCTCATACTCAGAAATCCAACTGTAATAAAAAAATATAGTTTGAACAAACTTTGTCTCATCTTTTAAGGTATTTCCAGATGAAAGAGTTAAAAAATAAGCCATGATTGTTTATTTCTTTCTTCTCTAGTAACAGTGAGTCAAATCCACTCCATTTTCACTGTGGATTTTCTTGGATCACTGTTACCTCACTCTTAGCTACCTTGAAATAAAATCCATAAGCATTTCTCACATAATTTGCAAATAAAGAAATTATTTAAATTAATCCACATTTTACGTATTAAATGATTAAAATTTAGAAGACTATTATAGCAAAAAAAATACATTATATCTAACCTAAATCTACACTCCTTCAGTTTTGAAGTCATTACCTCTTGTTCTGTCACTACTACATGCCCTTGTAAAAATCATGGCAACTTTTTCCTGCAGTGTATTGACCACATCATACAACTTGGTGTCATCAGCAAACTTGCTGAGGGTGCCCACTGTTCACGTCACCAAAAAAGATGTTAAAAACATTGGTCCCAATACCGACCCCTGAGGAATGCCACTCATTGCTGCTCTCCATCTGGACTTCAAGCTGTTGACTGAAACTCTTTTTGAGTGTGACCATCCAGCCAATTCCTTATCAACCTAGTGATCCATCCATCAAATCCCTGACTCTCCATTTTGAGACTGTCAAATGCTTTCCATAAGTACAGGTAGATGATGCCAGGTGCCCTTTCCTTATCCTCCAATGCTGTAATCCCATTGTAGAAGGCTACCAAATTTGTCAAATTTGCCCCAGTGGAAGGGCATCATCAGTCACCTCCTTATTTTACACATGCCCTAGCATAGTTTTCAGGAGGATCCACTCCATGATCTTACCATACACAGGGGTTTGGCTTTCCTAACCTAATCATTGGCTGCTGAGACAATTTCTCTGCATTCCTCCCATGATCCCTGTCCTTGCTTCCACACTCTGTCCTTTCTTCCTTTTTGAATTTATGTTTGTCCGGGACCTCCTGGACAACAATAAATATATGAATTAGTAGTATAACCTGGTGTTTAACTTGTCATGAATTTGCTTTATATTTTTATTTATTTTTTAGTCTGAAAAAAAATAAAATCCTAACCAGGTCTGAACAAGGAGATTCCAATGGTTTTGTTTTGGTTTTGTTATATTGCAAGAGGAAAAAGAAAGGAGTAACATTTTCACGTATCCATGCTCCCAACAGTTTGGATGACTCATATCAGCAAAGTCATGTTCCTTGAAGCACTGGTTTATGGAAAACTTTGCTAAAACAACCAATCATTCATCAAAAGATAATTGCCAGCATTGGATAAACTTGCAGAAGCCAAAGAAAGCTGATGGACTTTTTATGTTGGAGAAGACTATTACTCATCGGATGGCAGTTGCAGCTTTCGAACTGCAATTGCTGAATTTGGTATTCATAAGAAAAAAAAATAAAAAATCCACAAACAACACAAAAGTGAAACAAAAGCCCTGCTAATGTTTAAATTTTATAGTGAGATACAGCCACAAGGCACTAACACAGAAGAATATTTCTGATTGGCTACCAGCTGTTGGAGCTGAACAGATGAGCTGGAAAGTAGCAATTTACAAGCTATTTCATATTTAAAACTGTTAGGTCTTGCACAAAACAATCTTTTTTTTTTCTCTTGGAAAAACAATAGCAAAAAATATTAAAAAAAGATCCCTGTAAGAAAGGAAACATCCACTGACAACAGATTCTCTCAGCACAATGAGAAATTTTAGATTTCTCTTTATTCTTTCAAATATTTTATTTCTTTCAAACAAGCACTTCCTTCTGTCAAATGAATCAATGTTGTTTAATTTTGTTAAAAGTCAGACTTGTTCCTTGCAAACATTAATTACTAACCGGCTTCACCTCTGCCATGTTGTAAAGTGTCACAGTTTAACTTAGAGCTCATTTTTTAATCATTGCTGTATTGATAGAGCTATTTTCATAAAAAGCCTTCCAGAATTTCTGAATACAGTTACGTAAATTGTGGTTAATTAAGAAATGTTACTGCACTTATACTAGAATGGAGAGAATAAATGTTTATTTCAGGAAAATGTGAAAGATTTGTGCAAAACCATTGCATTCTATATATAGTCCTTCATTTAACAACTCTACAAAACTGCAAAAGTTGGTTCTTGTTGAAAACTGCCAGGCTACATACAATGAAATCTGGAGTAGTAATACCAGAGAGCTGTCAGTCAGCCATCCATCCATCTAATTGGCTTCTTACCATCTTTCCATCATGTTTTTTTTATAACTGGTCGCCTCTGGCTAAAATGCAAATCATGAGGAAGAGCCGTCTCGAAAAAGCTGCTGCTTTCTTAATTATCTGTCAGAGTATGGACCAGTGGACCCTGGGCCGCAGAGTAGAGTTATGCTAAACAACAAGGCATCATGGGAATTGGAGTGACAGCTCATTTTCCTCTTGTGTTTTTTCTGTGTTCGAATGACAATGCAGAAATACGGGTTTTTCCCACACTTTCTCTGAACACCTGGGCCAATGCTCAGGGGAACACAAAGCCAAAACTGTCACATTTCCAGACATGGTCTTATTGCTGTCACTGTGACAGGATTGTTGACAAATGCCAGCAGTCATCTCAGCATCTTGGGAAATGTCTGCCGTGGTTGTGTCAACAGCCTGACAGAAATTGTTAATGTTTAAACTTCTTCCACTGACAGAATCCTGTCTTGCTGACAGTATTTGCCATATGAAACTCAATCTTTGTCAAACTTGCTTAAAAATTAACACTTCCTCCATTTCTTTTGCAGCTAACTGCTTGTGTGCTTTTTTTTTTTTCCTTAAGTAATAAGATTTCAACAAGGTAATATTCCACAGTCCACAATAAGTCCAAGAGCAAAAGCACATTATAAACTTATGGCCAGCTTGTCCTTTTGACCTCTGCTACAATGATAATTATGCTTTTATTCCTTGCCCATTTTTTTTGCCTTAGGAATCAAAGTTCTGAATTATTCAAGAGCCATAAAAATCCTATTTCTCAGTGTACAATGTGGAAAATCAATTAAACAGAGTTAGCTTAGCACTTATATAAAAATCAAGTTACAAGTTTGTAGACATACATTAACTGAGTCCTTCTCCAACTTTGATTTTGAAGGTCAGTGCAGCTGGATAGTGAAACAAGGTCAGTAAGTCTGGAAACATTATTCGAGCTTTAAATCTGAAAGCTGGTTGTGTATTGGTTTGTGCAAATGAAAAGGTAAGCAACATAATCAATGTTGTGCATCTTACAAAAAAAAAAAAGGCATAGGAATATCATAGATCATTTAAATTTACCTGAGTGAACATAGTTGCACCCAAGAAGACCTGAACCAATCACCAGTATCTCATTGGGTGTTATAAGCAAAGTATCAGTGTAGAAGACTTCTGCATATATTTATAATTTAGTAGGGAAAATTGAAGGTCAAATGTGCAGCCAGAAGTGTGGAGACCTTCAGAATGGTGCAAGACATGATCTTGGATCTCCATTAGACAGACTTTTGCCTGAGAATCCCTGCTGACACCAAACCTACGTCCCTTGGTGGCATTACGTAATCAGTATTTATTATGATGTCTCTAAGCCAGTGCAAAAATCAAACCTTGGCTGTGATTGAAGATTTGGCCAGAGTGGTGTTCAGGATACATTTTAAAGCCAGGTATTTACACCTTCTTCCACTTATTGCTGTCATAGAAAATATTTAGTGGGCACTTCTCTAACCTTTCAGAAAATTAATCCATTCCATTAGTAATCCTTGCATAGGCCTGACTTTATATCTCAAATCAATCATAGAATGGCTGAGGCTGGAAGGGACCTTAGAGATCATTTTAATCCAGCCTCCCTGTAATGTTTCATTAAGAACAAACATTATTCTTCGTTTAACTAACCTGATATGTGTGTATCATTAAGTATCTGTCATTTTCCTGCCACTGAAAGATGGAAGCAACCCCTGGACAAACAAAGAGATACTTATTGATATGAAGAAGGAATATAGTCCAAGATACTGAGTGTGTACCAGATTGCTGAGAATGCCTTTATCCTCACTTCAGTACTCACTCAGCTTTTCAGTGTGTTTTTTTCCAATTGCACAGGGCAAACTATTAAAACTTGGGTCCCTAAAGTTAGTTACGAAGCATCATACACAAATAATTAAGTATATCACAGTATCACAGTATGCTAGGGATTGGAAGGGACCTCAAAAAATCATCTAGTCCAATCCCCCTGCCAGAGCAGGAACACTCAGATGATGTTACACAGGAAGGCGTCCAGGTGGGTTTTGAATGTCTCCAGAGGAGACTCCACAACCTCCCTGGGCAGCCTGTGCCAGCGCTCTGTCACCCTCACTGAGAAGAAGTTTCTTCTCAAATTTAAGTGGAACCTCTTGTGTTCCAGCTTGATTCCATTACCCCTTGTCCTACCATTGTTTGCTACCGAGAAGAGCCTGGCTCCATCCTCCTGACACTCCCCCTTTACATATTTATAAACACTAATAAGGTCACCCCTTAGTCTCCTCTTCTCCAAACTAAAGAGACCCAGCTCCCTCAGTCTTTCCTCATAAGGGAGATGTTCCACTCCCTTAATCATCTCAGTTGCTCTGCGCTGGACTCTCTCCAGCAGTTCCCTGTCCTTCTTCAACTGAGGGGCCCAGAACTGGACACAATATTCCAGATGCGATCTCACCATGGCATGACCTGTTTCTAGAAAAGACCATCTGACTCTTCCATTGTGCACAGTAATGGATGAAGGTGTTCAACACCTCTGTGAAACAGTGTTTCTTTAAGCACTAGATTCTTAAAGAACTTATGGCACTTGGTCTAGAGGTTGAGTTTAGACTTGATATTGTCTAAATATCCTGAGTTTGATTTCCCTTATAAAGTGTGAGAACAGCTAGGTACCTAAGGATGAGATCTACTGAAGTCAGCAGCCTGAGCAAAGTTACTGCCTATAAGAGTAAAAAATGTGAAATGTGAGCGAGAGGGAAAATTAATCTGTGGTTTCTGTTCTTAATTCTGTGAATATTTAAACACTTTGTGTCCTCCAGACTTGTTTCAGCTTCGTAGTGGATTGAGTCTAACTGACAAGTGAGGTCAGGGAGTGTGTTTTTTGTGAAATGCTGGGATTTTGGGTGCTGAACTTTCCAGCTTCATGGTCTGAGTAGTGTATGCTCTTTGAAAGAAAAGAAGGTGTTTCCAGAGAACAACTAAGGTGCTGAGTAAAAGTGGACTCCTCTTCCATTACAAAGTAGGTGGGAAAACATTCTCCATAGTGCATCCACACAACTTAACTACTTAAGCTTAAAAAAATAATTTAAGAACAGGACCTTGTCCTGCCTATATCTTCACTTTCCTACTTGCCAAACTGATGTAATTATATTCAGCTACTCTGAAACACCTGTGAAATTGAGAATTACAAGATAGAAGAATGGCCTAGTATTATTATTTCTTGGTTTTAAGCCATTTTGCTGTTTACTACCAAAGCATCACAATGATGTAGGTTTGCTCTCTTTTACATCCTGGACGGTGAAATCAATCCCAATTTGGAATTTTGAAATTCTGTAAAATTTCCAGCAGAATTTGGAGGTAATGAATACATAACTACAATCTGCTACCAAGAAAGAAATTTAAACACTGTTAGATTAGGACATATGAAATATTGCCTGAGGAATCCAATCTTTCCTGAATTTTGCATCATTTAATTTCACAAAGGTTTGCTTACACTACTATATCTGAAGCTGATTATCAAGCAGCATCAATTATCTTTTTCCAGTGTACAGGAATGATGTCAGATGAATGTAGCAGATGGTAAAATTTGGTATTGTCGATGTGATCTGTACTTCTAAGAAAGTTTCAATTCAGAGATTTGAAAATTCTTTGTAAAGCTCTATGACCTTTGTTTTACAGGTAAAGAAACTCAACAGAGCAGTCAGCGCAAAAAAAAAAAATAAAAGGTAAGTACGTAGACCACTTGTATTGGTTTGTAGACATATTTATGTGACTTGGTCAGAGCCATAAAGGGAATTGATTACAGATCCAAGTTCAAAATCTCATGTGCCCAGAATCCTACCCTTTGCATAATGGAAAAAATCCCATATGCGTCTGTCAAAAAGCATGCTAGAGAGTTTGAAACAAATCCATCTTGCCATTCCTGAGTTAGCTCTGGATGAAAGTTATGTGTGTCTGTACAAAACAAAATTCTGGTCATAAATTTGTTTGTTTTTTCTTAAGTTATCTCTGTCAAAAAGAAAAGTTTGAAGGTTCAAACTTGATTTCCAATTATTCGTTTATGAAATGTTAAATTTGACTGGAATAAGAAAGGATTTTGACTGAAATAAAATAGACAGTGCTTTGCAGTTCCATACCTGACACGAGCAATGAAAAACACCTGAGCTACTCAGATGGGGCCCTTTCAGATATAAGATGCAAAATCTTTCCTGCAAGGAAAGATTTTGGATCCACAAGGTTTATCTGCTTGGAAGTTGACGAACTGAAAGAGAGATACTGAAAACTTAAACTGGTTCTTTGTGTTCCCTGGCCAATCTTGCAGCCACCTCTTCTTCCCCAAACCATGGTACATCTGTGCACAGCTGCACTGGGTAAGACTGCAAATCCTTCATTCTCCTTGACACAACTACAGTGATGTAAAGAACAGAACAGAGTGGAAAATCCTGTAAGAGCAGAGCACAGCATAGACTATGCAGCCTGAGTCCTGGGCTAAATAATTATCTCTGGGTATTGTATTATTTGCATAATTAAAAAGTTTGGCTGAATTTCCAACACGCTGTCTTCTACATCAGGGAGGTGGTGGGGGTGAGTTAATCAGCAGGAGGAAAGTGAAGGTTAATGAATTGTTATTCAGATGGTGCAGGCCCTGTGAGATTTGTGGATAATTGATACCATTTGGGAGCTAAGGCGGAATGGAAGACAAGAGAGGAGCTGCCGCAGCAGCTAGACTGGAAAAGAGCAAGCAAACGATAACTTAGCAATTATCATTTTGATGGGTTTGTTTGTCTTTTTGTTTAAGTTCTTCCTCTGTCGCTCTCCCTTTTTTTTTTTTTTTCTGTTCCCTCGTGAGTTGAGTAGAATTAAGACGGATGCAAAAGAATCATTCAAAAAACCTAAATATCTGGCAAAAGCCATGGCCTTTGAAAACTCATCTGGGAAACTGTCATATGGAGAGTAGAAAGATAATTTAGTGTGAGCTGGAAGTGAGGTATCAGCTTCAGGCTGCAGAGTTTCCTTTGACTTCAGCATGGGGTTTTTTCAGAAGATGAATTCCTCTTTTGCAGAACTCTAGAGTAAGGCTTGTACACCATTAACTATCACTTATTACTCATGATATGAAAACTTCTAGAGGACATAAACTCAAGTCCCATTGTATTCATCATTGTCCAAAAAGCTCATGTCCCGAGTTCCCTACTGTTTTACTCAAGAAATCATCATGAGAATCACAGAATCACGGAACTGCTGAGACTGGAAAAGGCCTCTGAGATCATCAAGTCCAGCCTGTGACCCAACACCACCACATCAGCCAGACCAGGGCACCAAGTGCCACCTCCAGGAACGGTCACTCCCCCCCTGCCCTGGGCAGAGCATCCCAGTGCCTCGGCCCCCTCCCCGTGAGGAAGGGCTTCCTGAGATCCAACCTAAACCTATCCTGACGTAGTTTCAGGCCGTGCCCTCTCGTCTTGTCACTGGGTGCCCGGGAGAAGAGCCCGACCCCACCTGACTGCACCCTCCCTGCAGGGAGCTGTAGAAAGTGATAAGGTCCCCCCTGAGTCTCCTCCAGCTGAACATCCCCAGCTCCCTCAGCCTCTCCTCACATGACTTTCCCTCCAGTCCTTTCCTCAGCTTCGTTGCTCTCCTCTGGACCCGCTCCAGTGCCTCAAAGTCTTTCTTGCAGAGAGGGGCCCAGACCTGCACACAGGGCTCGAGGTGAGGCCTCCCCAGGGCTGAGCACAGGGGCACAATCACATCCCTGCTTCTGCTGGTCACACTTTTCCTGATACAGACCAGGATGTCATTGGCCTTCTGGGCCACCTGGGCACACTGCTGGCTCCTGTTCAACCGATTGTCAACAAGAAGAAACCCACGAGGTAACATGTAGTACCTAAAGTTACAAACAAGTGAGTAAAAGAAGCCACATATCTTGAACTAGGACATTGTAAATAACAAAGTCTAAACCTTCCTTCTGAACCACGTTGCAGGGGTTCACCAAGTTACCCACATCTGACACCTTAAGGAAGACAGGAAAAACGCTACTAAAAGATTTCTGTCCAAGAGCAACTTTCAGATGACTGATGGACGATAAGCAAGATGGAACTCTTGTCCATCTTGGATTGGTCTGTTGTCAAAAAAAAATTATTTATAATTTCATTCAGATAAATCCATTTCTCATATAT
>NW_009702870.1:0-49234 GCF_000703405.1 Apaloderma vittatum | reverse complement strand
AGCCCCTGTTGCTTCTGATACCCCTACCTCTCTCCCCGCCGCCACCCCCCCACGCTGTAAAAGTGACTCCCTTTAGCTCGGAAAACTTCACAGACACTCAGCGTGAACCTAGGGCCAGCGTGACTGATTCTGTAAAGGAGAAATGCAGCGACTTCTCTCGGTGCCAAGTAGGAGAGAGCCACAAACAAAGGCAAAACAAAGAAAAACAAACCAAAAGAAGCCACCTAGCAGAGAAGGAAAGGTTTAACCTCTGGAGGGGGGAAGATTTTCAACCCCTGTTCTTGGTCTTTCTGTGGATTTACTCCAACGTAACTTTTGTCAATAAAAAAGAAGCTTGAAGAGGAGCGATATTCTAGAATCTTTCGTGAAATTCACTGGGAAAAAAAATTCCTAGCTCTCCTCCCCCTCCTCTTAAAAAGTCAGGATGAGAATTTCAACCCAAATGAGGCAGTCAGCTCTGCTCTGTCTCTTTCCTCCCTTCTTTTTTCTTTTTAAAAACCTCCTTATCTTATTTAAACAGGAACACAAACACTGATAGTGGTCAAAGGAAGAGCTAGAGTTGAAAGCACCCACTTGGCTATGCTGTTGCCAAGATCTTCAAGATAATGTGGGGGATAATATTTGCAGGCAAATGCAGATGGAGACAAATGGAGAGTTCATCACCCCTCTCTACTTTGCCCTCGATTTTACACAGACAAACAATTGGAAGGCAGTTTGTGTTTACTCGGTTTACTTGCTGCATGGACTCTTGATTGCACTGTTCCTCTTATAATTACTCAATAATGCAACTTTTTAATTTTCCCAGTTGTCCAACTGGGAAAAGTATTTAAGGCAGTAAGAATTGCAAGTGTGCATGTTTTGTTCTGCACCAGGTTATTTGCTCTTTTCTGACACAAAAACATAAAAAAATGGGACATACGGCCAAGGGTGCAACTAGCCCAGTAATAGCCTGTCTTCAGCAATGATTGTACATGGTCACCAAAGGAAGAAGATGAAGAAAGAAAACACGTAATAATTCTCCCAGCCTCCAGCTGCTTTGAGTTTGGAGCATTTCCTCATCGGAATGTGCTTTCTGCGCACTTAGTAGCCCCCAGTGAATTTCTTAGTCCAGGTATTTATCCTTTCTCCCCGTGAATTCTTGTAAACGTCTATCATCCAAGATATCCTTTGGCAGCAGGTTTCATGGATCTACCAGTGACTGTGTGAAGAGCCACTTCCTTTTGTTCCTTTTGAAGCTGGCTCCACCAGCCTTCTCACAGTGCCTCCTAACTCTTCTCTAACTCTTCTAAGTCTTCTCAGGAAGAGACATCAAAGAACTATCCACACTATTAAAGCCACAGTCATCTTTTCTCAACTGCTATTTTGTTGGTTCCCCCCCCCACTTCTAGTGGGAAAGAGCAGCTGCAAAATGGAAAGGATACACAGCTGACTTTATTTGGGGGTATTTCTTCTTTCTTTGTCTACATGTGCATGTCTATTTCTGTCTCTTCTTTAAGTGTCCTGAATCAGTTTACAGGGATCTTACATGAGTTATAGCAGAACCTTGGCACTGTTTCATCACAACCTCCAAGCCACTGTTTTTCACGTATCAGATAGCTGCAGGAGGCAACTAACAAAGACCACACCTTATCTAAAGTTTGTACCAGCTTAACCGAACCAGTGGAATCCCTTGTATAGAAACTCTGGATTCAGTTCAGTATTGGCTTACTTGATTTTATTTTAAAACATCTCCTAATTGATTAAAGGTGGGTAGAAAGAAGTTCACCAGTTTGACTACAACAGTGTGAAGTCACACATAATAGCCTGTCCACACATGGAGTTACTCTGATTAACACCATGTGTGGACATTGTTACTCCAGAGTAAGAATTCCTTGTTCTGTCTAGTTTGCCACCACAAGTTGTTTACCAGAAATGAGGCAAATTCAAGGGACAGTCTAAGAAATATTTCTAGAAACCATCGTGGGTTTGGTCATCTGCAGATCTGGTAAGTTTTTCCTCGGTTTGGGGTGGTTTATTTTTTTTATTGCGGGGGGGGGGTTGCAAAATACTAACACGCATTTCCAGTATAAATTGGCACTCTCACCTACAGTCAGATTCAGTGGCCTCAAGTACATGTGATTCTAATTACTGACCCCAAGCTTTGTAGTGAGCTAAGCCGTGCACCTCAGGCTCAATTCAAAGCTCCTGGAAGTCAATGGAAAGTAAGGGCTTATGAGAGGGAACATTTTGCATAACCGCATTTTTTTCTTACATCTGTTTGCAAAGGCCCTGTAATCCTTTGTGTAGCTTTTAAAACAAACAAATTCTTTAATGAGGATTTTATTTTTACTTCAGAAGAGTAAAAATCATTTGCAGAAGCTCAGATTAATGAGCAATGACAGCGTAACAAGTCATTGCGCAAGTCATTTCCAAGGGTTTTATTGAGAGTAGATACACGCAAGTAGGCTGACAAAGGGTTTAGAATTACTCTAACAAATCCATTACCATCCATGGCAGCAGGTTCACAGTTGTCATTTGGCTACTTAGTTTCATGGGAACAGGAACTCTTGAGATGGTTTGAATAAGCCTATGTAAGGACATCAACCTCTGCCTAACGAACAAATCTGCCCCACAGTCCCAGCTGTTGTTCCTCCCAGCTCCTCTGTTTTACTGCAGCTGCAAAATCCTCATTTTTTTTCCTCCACCCTCCTGTCTCAGGTGAGCGAAAGAGAAGGAAAGAAAGTTGATGTATGTTCCCTGTTTTCAGGAAGAATGTTGCAAGGAAAAAAATAGATTCACCTAGAAATGAAATCTAACTGTAAAGTAAACTAACTACTAACAGGAAACGTCTTGGGCCCTATGGCAAAAAAATGAAGCTACATGTTGGCTCTTGTAATGCAAATGTGCCACACTAAAGAGGCCTTTTTTCCTTTTTAATAGGAAGAATACATCACTGACTGCTGCAGATGTGGATCTTATCATCTCCCACTGTAAAAATAACTCTACAGTAGGTAAATCCTTGGCTATTGGAGTACAAATAGCCACTCAGCTTAGCTCCAAACCCTAGTATGTGCAAAATACAATTGATGTTTGGCTTCTTCCATGAAGAAAAGACTACCTGAATGTTTCTGAAATGAATTTTTAAGGTTTATGGTTACCATTCTGATGATCTTGCCTGTCCTTTTGAACAGTACCAGCAGGTTGCCTGATTTCACTTAGACCAAACCTTTTACAAAAAAAAAAAAACTTGTCAGAGTTTTCAGAGATGGATGCACCATAATCCTTGGTTATTTTTCATAATTCTCAGTGGCATTACAGATTCATTGCTTATTTTGAGTAAATTGATCTAGTTTAGTTTTTTATAGATCTCTGGCCTTGTATTCATGTTGAAGTTACTATCACTATGTACTTAGTGCTTTGTGCATCATCAGTGACCATCAAAACACCTTAGGGTAGTGTAGCTTGTGGACATTTCATACGCACCTGCCATATCCTTGTTAGGGATTAGCTTGGAATAAAACCTCCCCTTAGATAAATCAGTTTGTCCCCCACGCTGCAGGCTCATCTTCATTCTCAAATACCAAACTACTAACTATCCATTCCAAATGGATACCAGCTTGAGTTATGCTGGGTAATCAAAGGATGGTGGGAAGACTGAGAGCCTCCTTAGTTCCCTAGTGTGCATGGAGATGTGCCTCCAAGTCTAGTCAAGAGGGCTGACGTGGCCAACACCTTTATGCCATCTGCATAAAGCATCTTGTAGCTACAGTCACACAGAGAAGCTGGCTCAGGACTCCTTGCAGAAAAATTACAGTGTCAAATGAAATTTATAGCCATCCTAAATTTGGATATTTACATAATATGTAATATTATATAAATAATATTACATATATGTGTACATATACAAGTAATATTACATATATTAATTTATGTACAATTATGTGGATGCCAGTAGCCCAAGCCACTTATACCATATGGGCAGCAATACAAATGCTTGTATCCAAACCAGGCTATCTACCTACACTTTGTGTTTCAAATACCTTAAGACTGTTAGAAGAGGCTTGGCTTACTTTATAGAGCTTTTCTTGTGCATACAAACCCTTTCAATGCTAGACTAATCTCTGAACATTTTTTTCCTCTTTGCATGAATCAGGTAAACATTCCAGACTGGGGCTCATAACCGTGAGCCCTTTTCAACAGCGTTGCTTCTAAGCGTTTTAAGTTTTTACCCATTTAGTAGTTTGCATCCATTTTTTAGGTGTTGCCTGCATTTTCTTTTCTTTCCCATCTGATGAAGAAAAAAAAAAAATAGCTATCTTGGACGCTCAAAACACACACTGGTTTTCTATTAATATGTATATGGTCTGCTTCTAAGTCAAGAAGGAGTTTATTGGGGCATAAAGGAATGCTTTGATGAGCCATGTCATTTCCCTTGTGGCATTACTTGTAGAATTCAGGAATAACTCAATCTGACATTCATGGGGTATTTCCTGCCTCTCCTTGCAGAGATGCATCCTCCCAGTCTCTCAGATCTCCCCCTTCCCATAAATTGCCTTTCCCCTTCTGGACTCTCTCATGTCACTGCAGGCAGAGCTAGTCTTGGCCTGAATAGGCAAAGCGTTTCTCAGGATTTGAGGCCTAGGAAGCCTGGGCTCCATTTGGATAAGCTGGAGACCAGTGTGAGACAGGCACATCGGTAGGAGGGGACAATGGCATCTGCCTTAGACTCTGCTTGGGGCCCTCACATATCTAACGACAGGAGGGATCAGTCATTATTCTAGCTGCAATCTAAACGGGGGTGACCGTTAAATTTGTCAATCAGTGTTGTACCAGTGGTTATTTTCATGCTTCAAACAAAAATAATATCTCATTATAAAAGGTGGGGAAAAGCCATCAATAAAGTAAATGGCTGTTCTGGCAAATGCCCATTTCCTTTCCTGACATCCCTGATAAATCTGAGCTCCATCTCTGTCAAACAGAAATAATATCCAAGAATGTGACCAAATGATCTCTGGGAAAATACACAAGTGAATATAAGATATTTCAGGTTTGCATAAGTAAAATTCCAGAGCCTGTTGTATCTAATAGCTTAAAATCAGGAGCACACAGGTTTCTACATTTCCTCATGATCTCTTAAAGGCTGCTTCATTCAGTGTTATTTCATTATTGTTTTATGAGTTTGCTGTATTTTTTACAAATATTTTTGCATAAGTCTAAAAAAGAAAGGAGCCATCCTATCCATCTGCAAACTGTCCCAGATTGCCAGAAAACTTTTATCGTACCAGCACAAACTGCAGTATAAACTCAGTGTAATGTAAGCAGTCGGCGGAAGGAGTATGAACACTGATAAAGCTCTACAACAAATTGATGCATACTGGGTTTCCTCCTTTTTCCTCAGCCTTATAGACAGTCTCTGCTTCTTTTACTCAGTCTCAGTTTCTTTAACAGAGGTTCCCAAACTTTATTTACTCATGTACCACATCTTTTAGACTTTACAGCCTTGGGCTGTAATATCTTTGTCCCAGGAACCCAAGATCATCCTTGGTGACCTGGTTCTACAAACACATGCTAATATTATACACAGGGAATGGGGCTTGCATTTACACAACACTTACACAATTGTGCATGGTGGGTATGGGAAGGCAATTCAATACAAATGAATTCAAAAATTATTGTAGTGTAGCAAGATGTTTGGAAGAAAATATTATAAACAACATATTTTCTGGCACAATTCTATGGAAACTGGCTGACATATGGGATATGTGATGTTGGTGGACTCTGGCTCTTATTTGGAAGGTGAATGGATCAGAATATCTTTGGATATTCTGCAAAGGGAAAAATAAACAGGTTAACCCTATTAAATGAATCAAATGGGTTCAGCTGTTCCATGCTGCACAGACCCTGTGGCTCCCAGGTCTCAGGGCAGACACTTTAATTTGTATATACTACATCATTAGCCACAGGCCATGTAGATGAGGAGATTGGCTCAAGAGTCTTTGGAGAAGAGCCGTAGTATAATTAATTTTTGCTCAAAAAGTTGATTTTTCTGTCTGTCAGGGACTAGTCTGACACTCCTTTCTTAGCTCCTGGCTGAGCTCTGGAAGCAGAGCTAGCAAAAGAATTTAGGTTCCACCTAAAAGAACTTGGACTAACCAGCCCTGTACTACCTATTTTATTCCAGAAAACCTTTCCCTCCAGTTCTTATTTCTTTAGACTGTGATCTCACAACTGTTTCTAGTCATAGAGTTTGGGACTGGGTCAGGGAGATATTCCTACGGGGGGGAAGAAGGGTCCTCAGTGCAACGTGTAAAAAAGATGTGACATACAGACAGACAGCAACAACTTACACCAAAGGGAGGTACAAAAAGTATGCTCAGTCTGCTCTCAGAAATGACCCCCACACTCCTCAAGTCTTATCTATTGAGGAATTAATTATCTGGGAGAAACATGGTCTGCTAAATAGCAAATCTGAGCAGACTTTAACAGAGGTTGTGTTTGGAGCTCTCTCTCTGGCTTATGAGATGCCTTTTGGCAAGATACTTACCTCTCTGTACCTCATTTTATCTGTAGGAATAACCTCATTTGTAAAATGTTTTGAGCTCCAGAAAATTAAACACACTGCATGAGAATTAGCTGTTACAAACTAGCAACCTTGAGCAATTAACTTCCCATTAATGTGGTATGAAGTAATTTTGGCCTATTTTAGCTTAACTTCTATTACCCCTGTTTAAAAGCAGCATCCTATATAGTCATCAACATTAGAATAACATTAGTGTTCAGAATAGCCCTCATATTCTTTTTCCTAAACTTAGAAATGTACAGACAGCCAAATTTCCCACTGAATAGCAGATATATATATATATTTTTGCTTTGATAGTTGTTCCATAATTTCTACTTCTGAAATGTTCCACAAATATACAAGCCAGTCATTAGGAAGATCTAAGTTGCACATGTAAGTAATAGCTTAATTGCAAGTTAGAAAACAAGATTCTGTCAAGATTCTAGATTTTCCATAAAATAGGTATATTCCAGAGTAGTATAAATTGTGTCTTAAACTCTCATAAAGCAGATAGCTAGTAAGAAAAGCATTTGTAGGATCATTAACGTGAATCCAGAAAAAGAAGTTTATTTGTAGCATTCACTTTTTCCCTCGGTTTATGCAATATACTGTATTTAATAGCTCTGCTAAAGACGAGTGAAGTCTTGGCTCTACAGAAATAATTGGCAAGATTCCCACTGACTTCAGTGGGGCCAATACTGCTGTTAACTCTTCCCTGCAAGGAAAATTCAGGTTGCCTAAGAAACTGACCTGCCTCTGTTAAGACCACAATCCAGACTGCTTAAAATTTGAACTGACCTTGTACAATTACTAAGGCTGTTATTCTTGAGAGTTTGCCAAATCCTTAAGACAAAACTAGCAACATAAATTATCCTCAAACTTTTACCCTAGAGTAAAACAAACCTTCTCACTTTATAAGTGAAAGGACCTATGGAGACTTTTGTCTTCCCATAGTTTCACTGACAGTTTTGCTCTTACAGAAATTAAAAAAAAAATCATTCTCAGTTTCAGAAAAGAAACTCATGTTTCTTAAACAAACACTGATGAAATGTTTTGCCCTCAGGTCCCATATTTCATTATAGATACACTAAAAAATACACAATATGGTGAAATATTAGCATATTACTTTGTATCTCCTGAAGCTATTATAATAAGGATGATCTAAATATGTGTTTATACCAGACCATTCATTACTATGCTTGGTATGTTTCAGCTTGCTTGTTCCCAATGAAGTATAAAAGATGACTTTGAGAAAAGAAAAAAAACACAAACCCTTAAAGGACATATATGCACGAAGTACAGAGACACACAGATAACAATTCCACAATTTCCTTCAAACACTTAGCAATCTAGTTCAGTAATCTATGAAGTTTCTATGCTCATTAAGGTACAATGTGCCTTGGTCCTCAGATCTGTGCCATCTAGAAGCCAATACTGGGGTTTTTTTGTTCATTTACTGAAGCCAGAGCATTAGTGTCAATCATAACTTGACCTTATCCTGCATTTTCTACTACTTAGCTATACTTTACAATCATGACTGATTTTGTTGCATTCTGTTTTATATGATGCACTTGCTCATTCCCAGACTACTACAGAAAGATTGAAGGCCAGGCTGTGAACCAGACAGCAAGAAACTCTGGATTCAACACATACCAGAAAAATCAGAAATGTTGCCATAGTGCAATAAAACTGCTAAAAATCCAGCCATAGAGAGTTCTCTCTAATGATGTACCAAGGATCTTCCATATTTAAAATGCTTTGCTAAACATACTGAATGCAGATACATGTTAATGGTCATTGAATAAATCTCTGTGTCCTCTTGATAAGTCTTTCTAGCTGCTTAGATGCATTTTTCTTTTGAGCTCTGCGAAGTTTTGCAATAGATGGTTTAATGTACTGTTGTTCTGTTCCTAGGTGAAAGAAATCTGACTTTGCTCTCAACCAGCAAAGATAAGAATAGCTTTAATTTTGCAAGCAACTGCCACTGAAGTAATATTTCTATTGAAGTGCTGTAAGACTCGTTCCCATGAGATGGTGTGTAGCCTGATTTCAATATAGCAAAACACTTCATCAGTTTTTAATAGTTTTATTAACTTCAGTGGGATTACTCACACACCTTAATTTATATATGCTCTTAAATTCTTTACTCAACTGGCTTGTGTAAAGTTTCCTACACAGAAAAGTTTACTCACACTTTTCATTTTCCAGGCTATATGTTGGGAA
Source organism: Apaloderma vittatum (assembly GCF_000703405.1). Classification (NCBI taxonomy): domain Eukaryota; kingdom Metazoa; phylum Chordata; class Aves; order Trogoniformes; family Trogonidae; genus Apaloderma; species Apaloderma vittatum. Next base: position 40,473 of record NW_009702870.1, on the reverse strand, counting down.
CTGTAGTTTTTCACTATTCTTTCTCAAGTGCTGTTTAAGAGCTAGCATTTGCCAGACTTCATCATGGATCAAAAGAATCTTTTTCACATACATGCTACTCATGCCTCCTTCTGTATTTTCTGACAGTTCACAAAATTTCAGGTCCTTTTGACTTAATTTATTGTTACAGAGATCTATTTCCTTTTTTAGAAAAGACAGCCTTAGTCTGTAAATTCTCTCCTGTTTTGCTGTTCTATTTCTAGTAACAAAATGCTTGTAAATGGGGCTTGTAAAGTTTTCACTGTTAGATTTCTATTCAATTCAGTATTGAGGAAGAAAACAATAATAATGACAACATTACTTTTATATGTCTAAAACTGACCTTAGATTTTGAAAAGTGGAACAGCCTGTTTCTCTGGTATTCTGAGTTCATTTCTTCTGCAAGGGAAGCAATGACTATTTCCTTTTTAAAGAGCTAGCAGCTTGTCATTGAACTTTTCTTCAGGAATTACCTTCTGGGAGAAGAGACATAAGAGTGTGTTTGTATCTCAGGAAAGCATATCCCATATTCACTATAATCAGGAGTCAAGACACAGTAGTAGGGATTTTCAGTAGACCACAGGCAAATACACTGTCACATCACCGTGACTATTATTCCTTGTGTTAGCCAAATGAAAGCTCTTCCAGGCGTGGTTGTACATGTACATGTACTCTTTTATTTGATTAGACAGACATAAGCTCTATACTGCTTGAGTATCTGGCACTGTGGCATGCCATTTGTAAGACAGGTCCCTAGATATTGCCTTGATGTAAACAGCAACTAATAATAGTCATAACTCTATATGTACTTCCAATAAAAAACAAGGGAAATCCCTTTCTGATGATAGCCTAAAGAATTTCTTTAATCTGTTCTCTCTTCCTGGATTCCGTAGCTTCTCCTTATGCAATATGCTTGATATTTGCCTTTGTCACTAGTTAAAATACTCAAGCTTTAAGCCATCAAAGTTACCAACAATTTGTCATCAGATTGAGGCCTTTTGAGATGGAAGATTAACTAGAGATCTTTCTTGTTGGAAGAAGTCGTCTCTTAAGAGTACAGCCAGGATGGACGCAAGACTTAATTTTGTATGTGACTGTGTACAGTCCTCACTGTTATGCTAGCAGGACAGCAAGGTCAGAAAAGTTTGTCAGCCTTTATACTCCTTTCAGCATAGGCATTTTCAAGCTTATTGTGAGTATTCACAGTAATTTCTAATTGTTTTCCCACACTCTCATGTCCTATATGTCCCTTATATCCAGACATATGATGACAGGGGAACATCAAAATACATCTTCCTAAAATTATTATTTTTTAACTAATATAAGTCCTAGAGAAAGCTTCTGACATATCTATGAACAACTATCTATAATGCTTTCGTTTAAGAATACAGCCAAAGAACAAGTGATTTGTACTTTCCTTCATCTCAGGCTGTTGCTTTAATTATTTCATATTCTTTGGGGGTTTTCTATATGTTTTTTCTTTCATTTGGCTCTCATGGAACCATTGTATTCCATGGTTACTCTTTGCTACTTGAGAACCAGAAGGCACACATAACGATTTCTGCCTGTCTCTATCTGTCCCGTGTGATGCTGCTCAAAATTTATATTCCTTTTTTTTAGAATATGAGAATGCTCAACCAATGTGATCTTGTCTGACTCACATTTTACTCAGTTTATACTACTGTTGGCTTTGGCATTCCCTTTTACTACCCAGGTTGTATTTGATTTGGAGATATTTTCATGGTGTTCCTCTTTACTTCAGACCACTCAGATAAAAGGAATAGCTGATTTCCATTGTACATAGGGCAGTGGAATGAAGTTTCCTTTGCAATGTGGGATGGGAGCTGCCACTATAGCACATATAATGACATTTACACAATTAATTGTTTAAGCATTCTTAGCTATCACAAGAACAGGATATGTATTTTCTGAGACACACACACACAGATTACTTACATTTACTGAAATCACCACTTTCTCTTTTGACCCTAATACATATGAAAAACACACATAATTATTTGTGAAACGTCACAAAAAATACCAAGTTTGAGCATGTATTTCTTTGTTTGTTTGTGTATTTATGAATATAGACATGCATTTTTATGCTGGCCTGGTTTTGGTTCAATACATCTCTACTTCCAGCTGAAATTCATGGGAGGTAAATGTTCAGTGTCTCCCAAAATGAAGAATTCTTGTTTAAAAGATCATTTGTACATCCAGCAAGTTAGATGTTTTTGCCTCGGGACTCCTGTGCTCCAGCCATAACTTCAGGGAACGACTGAACAGATACGTAGTCTAAAAAGCCATCCATGACATGAAGAAAAACAGAAGTTGTATCATAATCAAAAATGCAAAGGAAATATAAATATATATATTTATGTCAAGATTCTCAACTGTGTAAATCCTCATGACTCCACTCATTTCAATGAAACTGTGCCAATTTACAACATAAGAGGATTTCCAACTCTTGGGAAAAAAGGAAGTGTGGTGTCCTATATATTTCTGTATGTAGGATAGCAAGTTTAGCAGTGTTTCTAGTTAATCTCTCTATTTTAAAAAAGAAAAGAAAAAGAAAAAACTTTTAAGAAATTCTAGCCAAAGTTTTGAAACAGACTTGGAAATAGACCAGTCACTGTAAAATCAGACCTTTAACACATCATGGTATAAAGCACTCCACTTAGCTGTAATACTTAAAAATATTCTGACACTGCTTGTAAAATCACATATAGGACTTGGATTTAAAGTTCTTTCTGTTATTACATTTCCCGTCTCCTTTTTTTATGTTTGTTTTTTTTTTTTCCCCAGGGTCAAAACTTCTTAAAGCCTCTGCTTCAAATGAAAGAAAATCTGGTCCCAGATGTCACTAATTGGGAACAGGTTAGCAAAGAGATTTAAACAGAGATGCCTGAAGTTACAATTCATCATGCAGGATCTGACAACAGTCTGTTTCACTAGGCTCTTTCATTTAGTTTGTATGATAATAAGCTTTAACTAGTACCAAACAAAACTCAAGAGGATACATTTAAGCAGGAAAATTGCATTAATACAGGTCTTTCTAAATGCTGCTAGTGTCTGCAATATACTATATACCGGGTAAACATCTCTTTTCTGTTAATAGGTTTGGCATAAGCACAGATTGAAAAAGTAACCCATTAATCGAGGTATTTTGTTTCTCTTATCAGGCAACTTTGTGACATTTAAAAAGTAAATTTAAATGGAAAGAGTTAAATATCTTTCAGCAGATCATTAGTTAAAGAACATTTTAAAATTAACTTTCTGTAACAAACAAGATATTTGGAGAGGGAAGGAGGAGTAAAGGGAATTGTGGTTAGTTATGATGTAGACTTGGTTTTGCTGCTGGAATCAGCAGGAATTTTGCCATTAATTTCGAGTGTAGAAGGATCAAGTAAACTACATTACAGTTGCAATGGAAATGCTTACTGCCCACAGGGTTAAGATAGGCCATACTTGATTTGAAATCTAGTCTTTTAAAAAATAAAAACACCTAATTACAAATAATCAAGACAGTGTTGTACATTTACAAGCAAGCTTGGTCCAAAGACCACTGAAGTCAACCAACAACTGAAATGTGTTGAAACTAGTTGAAATTGCCTGATATAGTTTATTATCGACTAATTATTTAATTAAGATACTAGCACTTGTGGTCAATTAAAAATATTGAACTAGTATTTATAAGGCTTTTTTCCTACAATAAAATGTAACAATGTAACTGAACATATAAATCCTGGCATGCTCCAAATCACAGTATTTTGTGAGCCTTATTATTCATTGTCCCATGTCTCATTAGTTATTAACGCTGGTGTTAATTGTGAGTAAGACAATAACAGTGGATGTCATCTTTAATTTTCTTTGCTTTGTCTCAAATGACTACATAAGCATCCAGGCAAGACTTAGGTCCACTGAACTCTATGGCAGAATGCTCCTTACTTCCTAGGAAATAGGATCCAGTCCATTTGGTGAGGAAACAAAACAGTATCCAGCCCAAGCAATGGCTGGAGCAGCAACTTTGGCTTGTAGAGAGAAGAAAAGGATGATAATAGGAGTTGCCATCTGTGCCTCCATACACCTCCATGCCAGGCTGGGACAGAAGCAGGCACAGCTGTAGACGTTTTCAGCACATGTAACAAACTCACGTGAAGACTTAAAACAGATCCTCATCACACAAAACACTGAGGTGGCAACATCAGTGCAGGAACACTTTTTCCCCTGTTACCTGGAGCAAGCAAGCACCAACATATGCTACGCATCTTCCCTCAGACTGTAAAAATACATGTGCACTGTGAGCAAACACTGAATGCGTGAGGTACTGCTGTTGGAAGAAATAGCCAGACATATCCAGCATAACCAGAGGCCGATGTCTTAAAACTGTTAATGCAGGTACACAAAGGGATAGAAGCAATGCATCGAAGTGTTTGCTCTGCTGCACTGCAATTCAGGGCCTTCCCTTCCAGCTCAGTGACTGTTTGTATCAAGTCTGGAAGATCCAACAGGTCCCCCCTGCTTGAGGCACTCGCAGAAGTGGAACCTGATTTTATCATGGGCCTTCGATGGGTCAGAATGAAAAATGTTAGTGGGAGGCAAAAGGTACAAATGCTGTTTCTGGTTTTATGTCGTCTGTGGTGTGCTCAAACCACTATGGGTAGTTAAGAATTGTACATTAAATTCATTATGGAAATTAAATACAAACACTGAGGTAACTATGACAATGAAAATCAACACGATAGCATTTTCACAATTCAATCTTCTAGAAATACGAATAGAAGAAAGGACTGTAACATCCCAAAATAATTTAAAAGCAGCCTTTTTTCTTTGTACTTGCTCTGTCTCCAACAGCCAGTTTGGCTTCCCAATGAGGAACAGGAAAAATTAATCTACTATGTGGATCAGAATTATAATTCAGTTCATAGTAAAATGTCCACACAGACACAGGTCTCAAAGCTGTCCTACAGGGCTAATGCAGTTTCTGCTGTAGACTAAAATTTTCATTGCTCCTAAACTGGTCATTTGCAACTGCTTTAGAATTCAAAATTGAAAATTATTTGCCTGTACTTAGGCCCTCTGTTGCTTTCAACAATACAAGAGGCAGTAGTGGAGCCTTTTTGGCAATTTCCCTGAAGCCAAACATATATCGTTTGTTGGCAACATAGAAATGGTTTGGTTATGTCAAAAGTGGCATACATTACTTTAAGAAACAAATCTATGCAGCAAAGCATTTAAACAAAAGTGTAACTTTTAAGTACCTCGGCAATGCTCTTAATCAAATAGGACTCCTATTTAAAGTGACAAACTCTGTTAAGCATCTTTCTGAATGAAGGCCCCAGACACCGGAACTGATGCACTCAATCTTACAATTCAAGTAATATGCTAGAATACTAAAAATTCTGAATGCCATCAAGCAAACAGGCTAATAGCATTATTTATTAGAGCTAGAGGAGGAGAAAAAACCCCCCCAAATTACAATCTACACTGCTTGTATTTTTAGACTTGAGTCTTGAATATACCAATGTTGGTCGCAAAATTGTTAGTGAGTTTTCCATCCTTCATTCAAAACTTAAAAAATATTCTTATTCCAATGCAACAATTTTTAATTGCTGCACTTTATTATTACTAGATGTGCAGACCAAGGAACAGGCTGTTGTCTGCTACCTGATATTGTTTTATTGCACGTCAATCTGACATTAAGAACTACAGTGATGCGCTAACCTTACAGAAAATTATGATTATTTAGGGTTAGTATACACTGCAGGCAACAAACAGTACAAGCAAAAGCCTTAATGTAGTAAAAAATGCCTAATTTTAGCAGAAATTTTATACTAGTTTGCTAGATACACTATATACATATATATTTAAAACAATATATTCATTTTCTCACCAGTCAGCAGCAGATTTCTTTAGGTGAAATTCAGAGTCTAGTGCGCTAAATAAAAGACTTGCTTAATTGTGAACTAAGTAGGCATGTTAATGATGGAGAGTGTCATAGCATCTAGATAGACAGTCAATTTTCACTGGATGGACAGTGAATAAATAGTGATTTCGCTGTTTATCCTTTCATTAGTCACTTTACGCTAATTTAACTGTTATTTTCAAAATCCTAAGCCTGCATAAATCTCATGAAGTTGAACAAAAAAAGAATATTAATTGCTATAATAGAATTAAGCTGAAGGTAATAATGTAAAATATACTCTTCTGAAATCCCTGGAATTCATTAAGGGAAATGTTATGCATTGTAGCTGTGGTGGACTGAATGTTAATCTAATGCACATGCTTTGGGAATGTTCATTCATATACAAATTCTCAGATTAAATATTTGAAAGCATTAATATAATCTTTGACAGCAATATTCTTCTAGATCTTAAACTGTTTAGTTTGAGGTTTTAAGAAATACATGCATTAAGGAACCACATAAAGTTTCGTTGAGTCTTAGCTGAACAAAAAACCACCAGTTGATTCTTCAGAAAAAGATGTTCTAAACGGTTATAGGAGCCTCAGTGAATCAGCAAATGCAGAAAGCCCTATTCTGCTTGAATGAACAACAGAATATATTTATGAAACCGTCATGTTTCCTGGCAAATCATGATTAACATCAGCTTGGTTTTGAACTTTTTGGGTTTTTCTCTTTTTAGGTTTTGAGAATGAAAATTTAAAACAGAAATATGAGTTTCTACTCCCCCTGTATTGAAACTGTGTGGCAAGTTAATAGGCATAAAGAATAAGAGAAGAGATAATAGCTAATTAAAGAGCAAAAGTCAAAATAATTTTAACTGGAATCGTAGCTCTCTAACATCGCCTGTGTGTTATTTTATGCCACAGCTTTCAAGGACAACTACCACAATGAAATATCTAAACCTGACTACAGTTCAGATTTGGAAGCCAGGTTCTTAATGTTTTATGAAAATATCAGCTCCAAATTCTTACTTAGATGTCTGAATAACCTAATAACTCAGAACACCACATGCCCAGCAATCTCTAACTGGGTGACATTGTTTGCACTTCTTAAACTTTCAGCATGAGTACTCTCAGCATCTGGACCTAAGCAGAAGAAATAAGACTCATATACGATCAGAAATGCATCTATGGATCCAAACCAGGGGTCTATTTAGCCCGGTATCTTTTTTCTAACAGCAGCCATAAGTGGACGCTCAGCAAAGAGCAACAGAGAAAACCAGACTTGACCATCCCTTCAGTAGACCCACAGCCTGCAATTATATTCAGATCATGCAATTTCCTGAGCTTAATGGAACTTCTCTGTTTAGTAATGTCTGGTGGATTTCTTCTCGTAAGTGCTTGTCCACTCTCCCCTAAAACACACATAAATCTGAGCATCTACAGTGCCTTTTGGCAAGGAGTTTCATGGGTCTATTACCCTTTGCTTAAAGAATTACCATGTTATACTTGTTTTGAAGTCAGCTTAGCCAGCTTCATTTGATGGTCCTTCGTTTTGGTATAAGAAGAGGCAGTGATCTGCATCAAATGTCCCCATGAAAGCCAGGATTCTGTGGATCTGTCATCAGCCTTCTGAATCACCCTTTACCGAGTTAAAAATGCCTAGCCTGCTAATCCATCCCTTCTAGAGAAACTCCATACTTTCATCACCGTTTTTGCCTTCTCTGAACCCTTTCCAGTTTTAATATACTCCTTTCTGAGACTGAGGCATCAGAACTTGCACAGTATTCAAAACGTAGTTGAACTATAAATGTACACAATGGCATAATGGCGTCCTGTTTTGTTTTCAATCCTGAAAATGCTTAGCAGTTTGGGGGTTTTGACTGTCATTGAATCAATGTTTTATTAAACTAAAGATCATAACCTTTGAATCTTGCTTTTCTTGAGTGGTAACAGCTGGTTCAATTTTATATACAACACTAGAGTTGTTTTCAACATATCTATCTACAGTGCATTTCAATTGCCATTTTAACATCCAGTTACTCAGTTTTGTAAGATCTTTATCAGAGTCCTCTTCTTTCTACCCTGAATAACCTAGTGTCTCCCACAAACTTTTAACCTCAGTGTTCACCTCTGCTTCCAAGTTATTTATGAGTACGTAGAATAGAGCAGATTCTAGCACAGACCGCTGCTGAATTTTGCAAAGGACCACAGTCCTTTGTAAAACTGACTTTTTACACTGATCTTCCTTGGTCAATATTGTAGTCAACTGTTTAGCTATGCAAAGGCTTCCCCTTATGTTCTATGGCTGATTTATTTTCACAAAAGCTTTCAGAGGGGGACTTCATTAAATGTATTACATATTAGGTTTAGGTTTCCACTAATTTTAAACTTTTTGCATGGAACAGATGACACACCTTATAAACACTAACAAATTAATATTTCCAAACCCAAACAGGTAATGTTTTTACAAATATAGAGGCAATAAGAAAGGCAGGCAGTGACTTAAGGAGTCAGACAGTGCATCTGCGCTGTAGTTACAGTGGTCCACAGTATAAAGGATGGCACAATACTTTACTCCTTCTGTTAGACTGCTGGGGAACTAATTATTGTTCAGAAAATCAGAAATTCCTTCTTGCTATCTCAGCACTTCTGAGGAATGCAAACTGACTTAAGGGCTGCACCAGCTGTAAATTTGCACTGTCACGTGCTAATGGCAGCCAAGCTCAGCAAGTAGCTCACCAAAACCACACTTAATCCCCCTCATTGATGTTCAGGCTACCTGGTCTGGAAGTGGGGAAAATGAGCACCTCGAACCGTGTCGGACAAGATGGGAAACAGAATTCTTATTAGAGGCCAGACAAAAGCACATGTGATGAAATATTCCTTATCAAAATTTAGGACAGAAAATGACAGTGAGAGGCGAGAACACAAATAGGCTAATAGAAAAATTGCAGTGTTCACATAAATTAATTGTCTTGTTTGCAATAATAGTTGAGCTGCTTTGCACTCTTTTAGCATGTACTTTCAGCTTTTTTTCTTTAATAAACAAGTCGTTCAATAAAGTTACTATGAAGTAAATTCAAGAGGTGCACAAGGACAAGCAGCGCTAGAGGAGCAGCCACAGATTAGTGCCCTGGGTGTGGACAGCAACTTTACATATATAGAACAATTGATTTCAGTTTCTCCTGTTTTGATGAAGACTAGTTTATTACAGATCTGTTGCAAAAATAATCTGATGCACAGGGCAAGGAGTAAAGAACGTGACTTTCTGAAGATGTGTTTTTCATGTCTGTTGGTAATAGACAGAGCCTGGTCACCAAAGAAATGTGGAAACCATATGGTAAGCTTCAGAAACACTCGGGAAATACTGCTCTGAAAGCTACTTAAGATAGCAAGGAGCATGTTACAATTACAGCATTCTTACCATAATCTTCGTCAGCGTGGACTAAAGAAGCAGCTATGGCAACAAGATGAAAATCAGAATATTTTAGTGGCAATTGATGGGTCTTTGGCAATAGAAGCTGTGCATGTGAGTGAAGAACATTTTGGCTTCAGTGGCTATAATAATGTTACAATTAAACACTATTGCATAGACAAATGTATGGTGTTTTTGTGATTGTTTTGAAGCTTACAATGTACTGTAATCATTTTTGAGACTGTAGTGGGTTGTAGGATTGATTTGTTTGCAGGGCATGTCAAAAAAACCCCATCCTCAGCATAAGCACATCTTTGTCTAATACAGTAGCAAAACCCAACATCCATTCATTCAAATAATTCAAATAGCCAGGGCAATGTCTGTTTGCCACTCAATCTGCTGTAGAGCAAGCAGACATTCAGTACCCCATAACTTTTTTATACTTCGATTTAAGAACTGGGCAGTGGAAAGGAAATCCTTTTCTTTTTAACACTCCTGTGAGCGCAAAGCCTAAGCTACAATTCTGTACCTGTAGTTACACTTCTGGCTAAACTGATCTGTTAGGAATACCTAGCTGTCCCTCATAAGGAAGGGTGAAGGATTATCCCCAATGAAAGTTTGAAATTCAATTTACTTGCCTCTTCAGTGCAGCACATAATGTAAGATTCAAGAATTTCCCAAATGAGAAGAATCTTCTTAAGAAGAAATTTCTTAAAGTGAAGAATCCCATTAGAAATCCCTCCTTTCTCTAACCGAACACTGCAACTCGGAGTACAAATACTGCACCTCAGCATCAGGTAAAGACTATTCTCTACACAACAGAAAAGTCCATTGGTAAATGACCATGACTTGCCTTACCAATGAATGGCAAATACTTCCCACTGTGAACTGCTGCATCTCTGGGTGCCCTTGGGTTGCCTTACATCTTGGGGAGCTAATGCAAGGGGACAAGGTATCAGACTGGTCTGTTGAGGCCACTGGCAAATTTGCAGAACAATTTTTACCTCAGCACGTTAAAATTTCCTGCCTGCCACTGATTCTTGCTCTGTGTTACTCCAACTGCATTGCGGAAATTTCCTTTAACAGTTAGCTCTCCTGTGTGATTGCTAGTTGAGCTTCTATAACTTTGTAGACAAAAATCTTCGTAGGGCAAACATTAAAGGCTAAAAAAACCCAGAAATTGAGACAGAAAGGAGGTTAGATTGTCTAAAATAATTTTAAAAAACTAAACTACATTGCTCTTTTGTTTTCCTAGTGTGCTCACACTTCTGTCTCCTGTACATTATTTTCACAGCCTGGGCCAAATTCAAGACACATCAATGTGGAAAGATTATTAACTTTCATTAAGGCTTCTGACAATAGGTACTTGGATAAAGAACGACCTTATCTGATCCCAGATCACTGCTTGATTTTTAGTCTGCAGACAAGGAGGTTCAGGAGAGACCTTATTGTTCTCTATGACTACCTGAAAGGAGGCTGTAGTGAGGTGGGGGTTGGTCTCCTCTCCCTAGTAGTTAATGACAGAAGGAGAGGCCATTCCGGCCTCAAGTTGCACCAGAGGAGGTTCAGGTTGGATATTAGGAGGAACTTCTTCACTGAAAGGGTTGTCAAGCATTACAACAGGCTGCCCGGGGAGGTAGTTGAGTCACCATCCCTGCAGGTATTTAAAACAGTCGATGCCATGCTTAGGGACATGGCTTAGCAGCTGACTTGGTAGGGCTGAGTCAACAGTTGGATTCGATGATCTTTTCCAACCAAAACTATTCTATCATTCAATGACTTAATTAGATGCTAGTGAATTATTAAATGAGAGGTGGCAGGTGAGTGAAAGAACCTACAAATTTCTCAACCTTGCGCAAAGCTAAACTTAGAGTTAGAACTTCTTATACTCCAAATACGTATGAAGCAAGCATCATCTAGTTGTTATTTTGCACATAATTTTACAAAATATATTACTGATAAATTAGTAACTGGCATAGCGATCGTATGTTTTTGCCTCAGAGAGTCTCAGAAACAAAAGATATCCACAGATTGCTCAATTTCTGTTTTATATGAGGAAGATTGCACTACAGATGATAGAGAGATTTTGTACTGTGCTGCAGGAAAGTTTATTGATTCCTGGTCACTGGGAGTGAGTCTGTGAACTAGAATGTGACACTGGCAAACATACATTTTTGTAGGTAGTAGGCCTACTATAACAACTAAAATTAAGCAATCAGTTCTTGGAGTCTTTAAGTAAGAAAATCCATGTGATATGAAAAGATGGAAGACGAAAATGTTTTATAATTTTTTTCGCCTGCAATTTTAAGTGGCAAGTTGTGTGGCACCTATACAACTCCATGACTGCCTCAGATTATGAGGGATATGTTTTTCATACTCTTGAGAAGGCGGGAATCCACTGAGTCATATTTGCTCTTCATATTCCAAAATAACCTGGAATATTCTACCTCAGCTGAGCGAGGGCAATGTCTCACAGCAACAGAGGACAAAGAACCACATTCCCTGCCTCCCAAACAATGGTAACTTTCCTTCCATGTACGTTTCAGTTGCAGTGTATTGGTATTATCTATGCAGCTTGGAGTGATTTTTCCTATTTAGATGAAAGAAAAAAAAAATGGTTCTGCTTCCCTGCAGCTACCAAGAATGTATAATTTCTGAGTCTTTGAAAAACCTACACTTTCTGATATACAGGTGGATTTATTATGAAGGTAGAATGATTAACTATGTCTGCAAAACCACTGGTGAAGTTATTTTGAAAACACTACCGAGTATGTTTTGGAACCCTAAACTCTTCCCTGAAGGAATTAAAACTTCCTGGATTTGCATAGAATTTTACTCCATCAGAGTTTTTTGTTCTTAATGGATAGATGTTACTTCTATTACAGTATTCATTGGACCTTTTTGTTTCTTTGCTTTTTTTTGTTTTACTTCACTTTTTTTCTCCTCCTTTTTTTTTGTTATTTTATGTTTTTCCTTTCTCTTTTCTCTGTTGAAGACCTTCTGAGACTAACAGGAAAGAACAAATGAAAGCAATGAGAAACTAGTCTGTGGAAATCAACCATCTATTTTGCTTGTATGGTCTAGAGGTTGTGCTTTACAATGGTACAGTATGTAGCTGACATGCACATGTTCATTCTTTGTTCCACTGAATGTCACAGTAATACTGAGATGAAAAGATGCTTAGACGCATAGATTAATATTTTAAATAAATAAATAAATAATCTTTTTCATGTATCTACCATTTCTTTTCTGCTCCAATCTTCCATGTTTTTTTTTTCTTTTCTTCTCATCATTTTTCCTGGACAGTAGGTAAATACTAAGGTTAAACTAAAATATCAACACTTACACTTGGTTCCTGATGTTTTTTCCTGTCATTATTTCAAGTAGGTGTTTAAAAAGATACAAACTCCAGTTAAAGTGTTTCCTGTGGCTGAAAAAAACATGTTTTTTTTCCCTCCTACGTAGTTTTTTTGCTTTTCTTCAATTAGACATTTAATGAATTCTCTATTACCTATATTCAGATTTATGGAACTTCTCACTGAGACCTCTCCTATGCAGTTAAATGTGAATGAAAATGGCTAATGACTTACTAGGGAGCCATCCAGATAAATTGAGGCACAGAATAGCTGCATACACTTTTCCCCAAAACGTGAGAGTATCATACTGTCTGTCTGGTTGCACCCACCAATGAAGAGGAATAAGACTGCCCCCCTGTTCTTTTTCTCCTTCCTTATCAGGTCCCAAGTAGAAATACACTGAGTAAAGTCATTTGCCTCCTTTCCCCCTGACAACTAGCAGGTAGAGTAAAATTGAAGGTTAATGAAGAAAATCAAGGACCATATTAACTTTTTTGCATTGGAAACTTTACAAGATTTTCAGTGTGACATACTGAGTATCTTTTCATAAAGATAGCTCTGAATGCTACTCTGAACAAAGTTCTTCATCTAAACACCAATACATATATGCCCTGCTTCTTTTTAGAGGCAAGAAATGAGATCATGGAACCACAGAAAGGTTATGCTTGGAAGGGACCCCCGGAGACCATCTGGAGACTCCCTAATCAAAGTAGAGCCACTTAGAGCTGGTTGCTCAGGACTATGTCTAGATGGCTTTTTAATTATCTCAAAGGATGGAGGCTCAAAAACTGCTCTGGGCAACCTTATTCCAGTCATCCTCATGGGGATGACTTTCATCCCAAGTTCAAAAGAACAGCCCCATGCAAAAATAGCACTATGCACAGTTTTAGAATTAAATACAAATGTTTAGGTAAAATCAGGAAAAATAAAACTGAACATTTATGTTGGCAGTCAAGTAAATCATCACAAGAATACACTGTTCATTCTACTTCATGTTGATTTGTATACCTGTATTTACCTTTAGAGATACTATTGCCAGCTAAAGAACTTCAATCCTTGTTTATTCTCTGAAAAATGAAGATGAAGATAACTCTACATATTTACGCTCAATATCATCATATCTTTTAATAAAATTTTAAGCGCTCATGAGAATAGAGTGGATACCAAAAGCACCGAGATTCCACTACTGACTTTAATGATTTTGGATGTGGACATTAACCACTTTGAACCAAAACTCATGATGTCTTTTCAATGTATATCTCCTTCAAGATTCCAGAAAAGAAAGTCATCAGTTTACTCAGATGGGTAAACTTGTATATTGATGCATCGTAGTTAACTATTATACATATTACACATATTTTTTCTCTAAACTTTCAAGAAAATACAGCTAAAACTTAGAAACACAGCTATACTTTCCATGGAAAGTAAGAATAAAAAAGACTTCTGTGGTATCTAATTTGTGCACAACTGACTCGGGGCCTGAGGCTTCAGCATTTGAATCTTCTCTTCTTGCACATAGTCCTAATTCAGATCACAGTATGACAGTGCTATTTAGACAGATGATTATTCTGTGCATCTAGGACCTCATGTTTTAGCATGTTAGAACTATTACCATGGCTCCATTTTAAAGATAAACAACAGTTACTAGACACAACAACAGCTTTTGTTTGCATAAATGTTTTTTTACTGAATCTGAGTAGCATTTGAAAACCATACATTCTTTATTTAATGTTACTTGCCAAGAATGAGAACAGCACTTGGGCTGCAAGCTTAGTGACATCATTGCTGAAGAATGAAATGATTTCCCCATCTATTTAAAAAACCTGGATGCTGTATAATGTTTAGAAAAGATAATCTCCATTGTCTGTTCCCAGTATGTACATTTCTAATAATTTACTTTTCCTAGTGTATACACCTCTTCTATTTTTAAAAAGGTCAAGCAAAGATAAGGCTCATAATTTTTTTTTCTCCTATGCATCACAGAAAAAAAAAGGAAAAACAGAACTAGCATTGAAAAGCTGCTAGTTACAGGAAAATATAAGAACATGAACCATCTATTGGATAGACCGATTGTCCACCTATTATAATATCCTGCCTTTGACAGTAACTTACACTATTTGTTTCAGAAGAAAGTAAAAGAAAGACATAACAGACACCTTCCAAAGAACCTGTCCATAGTTGTATTATCTTTCTACCATTGAATGATCAGCTTCTTAGCCAGTAAAGCACTTAAGAGCACATCATCTTTAAGCATGAATAGTTCCATTGCTTTGAATGAAACCATGCGTGTTCTTAACATGCTTTAGTGATTTATCAGATGGTGGTCTTAATAATTGGCTTAAGCTCTGGAGCATGACTGTTTACATAATAATTTTCACACCATGCCCAAAGTACTTCAATAGTTTCTCATTAACCATATAAAGGAATTATTTTAGATTTTATTAAACCATCTCAAAGACTCTATTTCCTTCCATTATGTGTTGCTTTCAAGCATTTCCTTCTACAGTTTTAAGCATATTGCCTTCCATTTTCATTGCCTTCTATCTTACCAGAGAATAAATAAGATGACCCATTCACTTTGTCTATGTTCTCAGATACAATAATTGCAGAAAGCTTGAGTGACTGGAGACACCTGAGCTAGCCCAAAATAGGCCTAATTTAGTATGGATGTAACTGCTCCACTGTCAAGGCTGGCTGTGTTCCAGCAGCAGTCAGTGTTATGCCACGGCACAGAAGGCAGTTAAGTAAGTTTCTGCAAAGCTGAGAGGATATCCACGAGAACTGCAGAACAGTGCAAATAATATGAGACGTGTCATGGCTTGATGTACTTGTGTATTAGCTGATATTCATGCCTAACTTGACATCCCCTGCACCTATCAATTTATCTTATGCATTTTTATATCTTTCTGTGGTGACATGAAATCTTTAGTATATTTATCTTGTTCTGGTCAGTTCTGCTTTATCTGTTTCTATAATTTGATGGAATTATTTAATATTATGATTTGACCGTAGTGCTGTGAAATACCCTCTTCAAATTTCAAGTGAGCATGCAAACTAGGAATAGATCCAATCTAAGTATTTGTTTATATTATTTGCTACAGTATTATTCTTATTTTGCAGACTGCAATTAAAGTGGAGAAAGCTTAAAGAATGCTCTTGTGGTCAGACATAAAATGTGCGGCAGACCAAGGATATGCAATCGTGGTGTCCACTGTTCTAAACTATTGCACAAACTATATTTTTCTGAGATTCAAACTTTCCCCCCACCACCACCCTTTCTCATCTCCAGAATTCTTCTTTCTCTACTTCAGAATTTTTTGAGAGAGGACAATCAGAGCCAAGTAGAAGGTATTGGATCATATTCTACTGAGTTACATAATTTCTTAATCTCTTTGGGTTTTGGGGCAGTGTCAAACCGGCGATAAGCCTTCCCCCACCTGTCTGCTCTCATCTCCAGCTCTCCTTCTTCAGTGGCTACAACTTCTACTTGATAGGTGTCATTATTATTTATAGCATGCATTGGCTTGCACTAGGTGTAACCTATTATTATGCAGTTCACTATCAGCCAAAAATGTTCTATGTAGTTACTGTTATTCAAAAGTGTTTCCTAATGTGTCTTGTGTTTTCAGAGACCTGGGCTAGAGAAGGTATGGCATGGATGCTATGTCCAGAGACCACCATGCTGTTCTTGTTTCCTATGAAAATAAGACTTGCGGGTCACAGTGCCCACATTGCCTATCTTGCATTCCTCCTTTCTCTTCACAGCAACACACTGAGTCTCTTGCCAGTTTCAACCAAAATAGAAGATGCTGCATTCCAGACTTAATATTACAAGGGCTTTTGTCTTCAGTGAGGATGCAAAGCCCTTTGATTTCTCAAGGTATAAAATTAAAAACTTGAGTTTTATCAGGAAGAGAGGGAAGAAGATTACAAGACAGGAGAACATTGCTGCGAGATCCTCTCTTTTTCTATACTCTTCACTTTTTGCGCTTAATTTATTCCAGCATGGAATTTATCTTGAAATACACGCCCATTTGGCAGCCTGTGAAAACATAGATGATTTACCTAACTAGCATAAATCTGTTTTCCCTCATCTAAGACAAACCTTGCCACTAATCCTTATATCAGTGAAATGCTATCCTATCATCTTACCAAGAAATACTTATCTTCTATATGAGATGCTAACAATGGCTTATCATCCTAGTACTAGGTGGCAAATAGGAACCACAAAAACCCACTACTTTGTTAACTCCACATTGTGTGTTGATATTTTTTAGGAAACACAAATCCTTTATCTACATTTTTCATGATCTCATGTAATTTTGCTAACTAAAAATGTGCAGTAAGCAAACACTTTTAAAATGAGAACAAAGTGTTCTTCAGCTTTTAAAATTAAAGCATACATTATGTAACAAAGTTTTTCCTATTAACAATCTTAGATCTTATGGCAATTTTAGATATTTTTCATTTACTTGTCATTTCAAATCTGTTTAAAAAGATTCTTGCTTTTTTACTGCACTGCCATTTGTTGATTGCTCAGATCTGTCTCCTATTCTTTCTACATCTCAGAATGTAACATAGGTCTGGAAAGAAAAGAATTTACAATCTTTTCCCTCTGATTGTGTCTTTAAATCATCAGGTTTCCTTCCTTCATTTGATATGGACAATCTAAAAATGCTCCAGTAATGGCATCTCCTTACTGTTTATATAAAATACACCTACTGAAGTACTGATGGAGAGCTTATGGGGATGAAGGCAGAACAAAACAAAACACAACAGGGAGAGACACTGAATGAAATTTTCGGTCCACTGAGGGGTTAGGTTTTCACATATTATATGCCTTTTAAACATACACAGATCCACACCGCCATAGCTCACTTGTTTGAACCATACATGACTAATGCTCTCAGTTTTGTAAGAACTGTTATACCTCCTACTAAGCTCTCAAAACCAGAAAAGCTAAGAGCCCTTAGACCATTCCTTAATGCAGTCCATTGACGAAACAAGCCATTTCCCAGCTCTACACCAGCTGCATAACACTTGGCTAGCCTTGGCAGAATCTCTCATTCTTCAGTCATTTAACCTTTAAATGAAAAACATTTTGTTTGTAGAAAAAAGCTTATGATCTCTGTCAGAATGAACTCTGTTGCTGGCCATCCTTCCGGAAGCCCAGTATTTGTTTTTAATATTTTTTTAAAGTCAGCAGGAGCTAAACAGATGGCTCTGAAAATTGCAGACGGCTCTGAAAATTGCACTTTCACTTACGTGTATGTATATGTACCTACACTTACTCATATATACAGTAGTAGGCTAAAAAATTTATGGACTGCAACTTCCTTCATCCTTAGTCTAGACTTGGAACTCGGATCTCTGAGCTCAGATATCTGTATCTGGAGCTAGTCAACTCAGATAACTACAGATACAGCAAGACCTGAATCTCACAGGAATTCACAACTCAAATCTTTCGTTGCCTCAGACTGACAGTTACCCCAGGAGGAGCACGAACCTGGGAAATGACAGTGGATTCTTCTACCTGTGGTAAGACAGACAGCATTTCCCAGCTGGATGGTTTGCTGGAGACTCCTCAATAGATATGGGTAGAATAATAAAGTATTCCAATTACTATGTGTCGGCACAGTTTTGTTTTGACTCAGTTTTCTCATCTAGTACACTATTAAGCTGTTGATCAGTTTTACTGTCTTCTCATCTATCCTCTCACTAATTTCTGCACTCATCCTGATTCCAGAGAAGTGTCACAGATTTCAAGCATTTTAACCAATTTTCATGACATCTGTGTTCTAATATAATTTAATAGCCAGTGCTAATATAATTTAATAGCCAGTGACAGCATTAAAGCAGCAATAAATATTTCACCAATGAAATCTTTGGTTTTGAATTGGTGATATCTTTATGTAGCTGGCTGTTTCTTTTTGTCATTTTTTCCTGTATATGTAATATTTTCCAATCCTCACTTCCTTCCTACCATTTTCAATTAAGGGAGAGGTATGAATTAACTCTTAAATTGTACTGATTGAAAAAGATAATGGAAAATTTGATAAAGCTCAAAGCTAAGTAGTTTTCATTTTTATATGCCATGTCATAAATAGACAGCTGGTACTTGCAGTACTCTTTGTTTTAACATATTTCACACATCACCACTGTAATAGCAAATACTCTGTAAAGAAAGCCAGAGCACATATTGGAGTGCTGTTTTGTTTCAAGTTAGTGTGATGAGGATCTATCTGGGTCCTCAATATTTCCACTCTTGCATTATTGCAAAATGGCACGATTAGATTGGATCACATGTAATTACAAAAGAATTACTTACCCTTATCCATCTTTTCCAAGGATAGAAAGAAGGGAGGCTATCTGGTTTTGGACCTTAACGGGAGTATTTTTTGCTGTGTTAACTGCAATTGTGCAATTTCTACTATGATGTCCAGTGGCTGCTGTTTATTTTCTGTGGTTTCTTCAACAGACAAGATTTTTGTGGTTTCTTCTGTGAAGAATCAGGATCGCTAATAAGAAGCCACAGGAATTAGATTTCTCAGGGTCAGAGATCACTATAATTTTGCTAAGTAGCGCTATATTTCTGCGTTAGAGCATCAGCAGCAAAAAAATTCTAACAGCCATGTCCTCCTCTCCCAGCTGCAAATACCTCCCGTTCGGTCCCCATGTGTTGCGTGATCTAGTCGAGAGGTGGTGACCCTGGCAGCAGGGAGGCTGGATTAAAATGATCTCTAAGGTCCCTTCCAGCTTAGGCCATTCTATGATTCTATGATTCTACTTATTGCAAATACTTTACTCTCTATACATCAGTGACATATCCAGCGCATATTTCTCTAGAGCCGGGACAAATATATATTCATATGGCACTCACTTTTCATGACTAGTATCCTGTATATATTTGATCAATTCTCCTGGCTGGTATTTAGTCAAGAAGAAGTATGGCTTTAAACTGCAGTAAGCGAGTATCTTTCTGAAGCTGGCTGCATAAAATGCAGGTAGTACATAAGAGCAGTAAGGCATTTAGCTGTGCAATGCAGTCCCATTTAATAACTCTTTTAATAAATCTACAAAAGAAGAGGGCAATATATTTGGAAAAGTACATAAACCAACAAGTATGCTAAAGCCCTAAAAAAGTTTTCAAATATTCATGCAAAAATAGGCACTGATATGTATCTGTAGCAACAGAAACTTAGAGAACAGTAGCGATAATCCATTTAATAGTTATCTAAAAAATAATAAGCTAAGCCAACCTTTAAATAAATTAGATAAAACTCTGCTTCCAAAAAACCCAGTATCTAACCTGATTAAATGATCATCGGAAGTACTCATACTCCCAGTACATCATCAGCCTTTAATTGAGTAGAATGTCTGCTAGATATTAAACTTTTCCTGGTGCTGTGTGCTGTCATCTGAAAAGCATTTCACTTCATTAATAACTGCAACATGGTATGACAGAAATCACACATACAATTTACTGGAACTGACTTAACATTTTAAGTTTCTCCTAATTCATACAGAGCATTTCTTTGCTTCAAGAATTTGAAGTTTTGTTTTATTACAGCCCTGGAATGAACACAATATTCTCAGGAAATAAATGTGGAGGTATATGAAAAGCAAATAACTACCACACAATTACAGTAGGAAAACCAGAACTGACCTGGCTTTCTCCCTTACATGCTTTTATTTGTTTATCAGCATTACTAAAGTAACATTAGGTAAGAAGAAAATACTAACACCATTTCGCTAATACCTGCAACTATAACTTAACTTTGCCCTTGCAGTAGGAAAACCAGGACATCTTAGTGAAATGCAGCTTATCTATTTAGAAGCTGTTTTATTCCCATTCAGAAACTATTTTTTTCAGTTTTAAAATCTGTATGCCCCTTTGTCTATTAGTAGTTTTCTTCATAGGTTTGTAAATTAAATTTGTGATTATGTAACATATCTGTTTAAATTGCCAAGTTCTGAGGTTAAAGTCCACTGAATTGAATTTGATATGAAACACTATCTTTGGTTTAACACAAGTAGATAAAAAGTAGTTCTGACAAAGTGTTCTAAAAATTCCTTTGAAAAGAGAAGTACCAAGACCCTCAAAGAAATATGAAACAGAGTAGAAAAAGAGAATTTTATTATTTATTCTCATTCTATAATCAAATTACAGTATTTGAAATTACTAGGTTTTCAAGAGCAGAAATCTCTTTAGTATTACCATCGCTTATGCAACTTGGCAAAAAAACGGCAGCAATTTGCCAAGTGAGCTCTTTCAAATCCGTTAGTTATACCAACTTTACACATAAAGATTTGCACTCTTACAGTAGACATTTCTTCTATTTGTAGAGAATTTAATGACTTGTCATGATATAAATAGAATTGTCTTCAACCAAATACAAAATATACTACTATAATAGGCATAATTCTGATTTTTTCAATTCAGAAGTTAGTTTTACTCAAGCCAATAGAAGAAAAAAATTTAGTAGAGGGTCAACTTGGGCCAAAATAACACTAAGAAATTATTTTATAAGGTCTGTTTACTCCTTTTGGATTTATGATGTTCTCTCGGGTTTTTTTAACTGAAAATTTGCTTTGTTTCTCAGCATATTTTGATTAAGTTGGAGATACACTTTAAGCATCTTTCTTCTACCATGCAAACAACTTAACTTTAATAGAAGTATTTTTAATAAGAAAAGTATTTTGATATCTGCAAGACTCTTATTAGGCTTTTCTAAGAGTTTTCTAAGTTGGAGAAAGAGATGGCATTACATTACAACTTAGTAATTCAGCTATCTCTTCTTGTAAAATAGCAAATAAACCAGCAGACTTATTTTTCTTTGAACTTTTAATTAACTGATAAAACTGAAAAATTCATACATTCTTGGAAGAAAATAAACTGCTCACTGGTATGAGGTAAGAGGGGGTTTTTTAGCTTGTTTCATTTATTTTGTCTCTCTCGCTTATACAGTAAAATAAAACCAGTGGAAGTATTTTTTAAAACATGACTTTTTAAATTAATTTGCTAGAGATTATGAAAATTCCTACTAAGGTAAGTAACTACTAAAATAAAAGTAAGTAAAATTAAACATTCTCAAGACTTGAGAGAGAACAAAACTTCCCCAAGTATCATCAGGCAACAAAGTTAACTTTTTCCAGGATGCCATCTTACTTCCAATGGTTGGCATTAGAAGACGGTGGGGGGAAACCCACAAAAACCCCATCAAACTCTGGCAAGTTAAATGTAAAACATAAAAAAAGACAAAAAAAATAATTTAAGGATCTCTGAATACCTCAGTAGCAGGTCATCTGAAAAAGAAGCCAATAGGAGCTAAAATTTAAAAAAGCAGCAGTCAGAAGAAATAAAGTCATTGCAAACAGATTTAAGAGATTTTTTTGTGTGTGTTCACAGTGCAGGAGAGTAGGGATATTTCCAAGGCAGAATCCTTTATTATGTGGATCATATTGCTAGATGTCTCAAGCCATTGTGTTGATTACGGATGTTAAAACAGCCTAACAAAATGGACAGTAACAGGTTGCCAAGAATGAATGAACTGCTTTGAAAGGAAATAAGTAAGTAGGTAAAATGCTATTCAAGACACTGGAAAAGGATGTAAATATTGTGATCGCATACGGATCATATTAACATACTCAGGTAATAAAAAGATGGTGAGAAGAGCTGCCTGAGAACTTTTTGATACTGAGTGATGGGGATACAATACAGTAGGTGAAGCTTGATACAAAAAAAAACCCCAAAAGTGATGTATACAAAGAAAAAACAACTCAAAACTCCACAATCCTAATTTTTACACGTATTTTAGTGGCCCTGAATTAACTGATAGCACTGAGGAAAGAGATCTGCAAGATATATTATAGGCTTCTATGAAAATACATCTCAGTGCCCAATAGTCAAGAAAACAAAATAGATGTTGGGATTATATGGAAATATATACACAATGAAAAATATGGAATAAACCAGAAAATATCATTATTACAAAATCCTTTCATCCCCTCATGTCAAACAGATTATATATTAAAAAACTGTAAAGTACAGAAATAGATTTCTCAATCCCTGTTACATATGTGAGTTTTTTATCAAGAAAAAAAAGAACCAACTAAGGATTCTTCAGCCTAGACAAAGGAAAGATTGAACAGTGATGTGACAGAGGTCTAAAAAAAAATGTAAAGAATACAGGAAATGGCTGTCCACCTTTTAAAAAATATTTTCATAAAAAGATTAACAAGAACCAAACGAAGCTTGAAGACGTCAGGTCCAAAAGCAAACACAAAAAAAGGTACAGAGTCTGCAACAGTATATCCTGGTAAGACTTTTCTATCCAGTTACTAACTGCAATAACCACCACCTATAGCTCTGAAAGTCCCTGAGATGTTTTGCTGGAAACGAATCCCAATCTCCATCAGAGAAGAAAATGACTTAGTTGGATACATATTATCACATTTCTTACTCTTTCTTTAGAGAAAGGAATGGAAGAAGGGTAACCACACACAGAATTTTTGACTCATTTGCTCACACCAATTACTACCATTTCAAAGACTTAACTATGCACTTCGCATTATGTGAAAGTGAGATACACTAAAACATACATCACATTTACATAATGCTCTAATGACACAGAAAATATTTATACCAATCAGATTTAAACATTAAAGACCTACAAAGAGATGCAAAAACAGATTGCCATGAAAATCTTTTACACTAAGAACTTCCTTGAGTCAGACCTTTGCTCCAGATTTGGGACAGAGAAATTCCACACAGCAGAGAGCAAGGTCACTTAACATACATTGACGGCTTAGACAGCAGCTGGGGTAATACTGAATTTTCTTCCCCGAAAGTAATCACCATTATCCTGCTCAAGAGCATCATGGACTTGCATTTTTCAAAGGTGCACGTAAACTCTATCAACACCATTTTCACTCTTCATCCCTTTACCTGCCTGTTTACGTTCATCTGTAGATGCAATCTTTCTTTTTTTTTTGTTACATGAATCTTTCCTAAAGCAAAACTAAAAGCAAATACAATTATATGAGTGAAATTATATTATGAGGTATAGGCAGTGACCTGCTTGTGAAAGTTACTACTTGCGTTTTTGCTATGGAAATAGCACTACTGACATTTACTATGCAATGTTGAATATGTGGTTATAGAAGTATAAACTGAGTATTAAAAGTATGTCCTGGATTTAGCTCAGGAAGTATACAGCAACATTAGATTAAAGCAGAGAAAAGAATGAGTAGAACAGGCACAGAATAATCATTAGCCTTGATAGTATTAGTTAGGCAAATTTTGCTATCATTAACATCTGTGAATGTAATAGTATTAGAATATCGGAATACTTTTTAATAGTCTCTGTAAAAAGATCAATCTCATGCTAGTCTCTCTTCAGAGAAGGAAACAGAAGTTCACCTATAACATAATATACAACATTCAAAGAAATTTAGCTTAATATGAAAATGCCTCTAATATGAAATTATTTACTCTTCAATAGTCCTTCTAGGAATATGTGAAAAGCTTTTGTGCATACATTATAGGAAATTATTTAAAATATTAGTGCAAAAATCCCAAGAAAAAGTAGAATACTGGACTCAGTTCAGCTACTGTAATTTCTTTTTTAAAACTTTGCATATTTTTTCCGAGATTATGAATCCTAGTATCAGTAGTGTGGAAAACTGATACAAGTAAAATTTAAAAAATAAATTTAAACACGACAAGTACTGATCATAATTTTCCTCCTTGCAATCAGATCCTAGCATGTACATCTTACCCAAAATACTTCAGTGATGCTCCATTAAGATCATTTAACACATGGGCAATTTTGTACTACCTGCATCTAATAAATTAGGACTAACTGTAAGGACAGTAATAGGAACTGATTGGTGTTAAGAACTTCTTATGCAGTACTCACAGTTGGGTTTTTTTAAAATGGAAAAAATATATTATTTTTTTATAAAGAGTTAGTTGCTAGGTCTGAAAACATAGCTTGCTGGTATAAAATATCAAAAAAATCACCCTAATTAGACCTTTTTCACTTAAAATTAAGCATGTTCTCTACAACTTTATTGTGCTGCTTTTGTAACATCTAAAATGTTGCGGTTTGTATTCTGAAGCAACAGGTAGAATGTAGCACGGTTGTTCTTGCAAATATGATTTGATGATGCTGAAAGTTTTTCAGGGAATTTAGTGATGACTGATCCTACCAAATTATTGAACTGTCAGAGAGTCTTCTTATTTTAATTTCTATCTAAAGGCTTATTTGTAGTATAACTGAGAAGCGTGTATCTTCTGTAACTTCATATAAAAAGTTTCCAAGCAAGTGAGTAGGTAAATACAAAAAGGCTTTAATCACAGAATCACAGATGTCGGGGGTTGGAAAGGACCTCTGGGGATCATCTAGTCTAACCCCACTGCCAGAGTAAGTTCACCTAAAGCAGGTAATCATCTATTCAAATGTTATCTGACTAAGACCAGCATATTTTAGTTAAAACATACAGCTGTCATAAAGTCTGTAAACACCTACTCACACAAGCTGGAGAAATGAAGACAACTTCATGAACTTTTCAACACTTTCTTTATTAATTTTTCTGTCAGGAAACTAAAACTTTAGCGTAAAACTAAAAATAGTCAGAGCCTGAAATATTCAACACAGATCAAAACCAACTTTAGTTAAGTGAAAACTACTACAGATAGCTTAGTGTTTTATCCTCCCACTCCATGTGATGGTCTTTCTAAAACCAGTACCTGTACTCCTGAAACTGTCAATTTAATATGCTATGTGGTAATACTACAAAGACACCCAGCTGTGTGTGAATTCGTCTGACAAATACACGGATTTCCAAATGCTATCATGTTAGCATCTTTTTAATATCATCCCCTTCTTACTTCTTTGCAGTCCAGCTCATCATTAATGGTGCGTGATCCCCTCTCAGCTTTATCTTCCAACTTTTCTCAGTATTCTTCTGTATTCTTTATTGAGTTTCTTCCCCCTCTCTATCTAGAGGGTTTAACAGAATGGTCTTTCCCAAACTCCCGTTGTTCTTACCTTGTTCAAAATGGTAATCAGGTGTATCAGCCTGATCCCACAGGGCCACTATTTCAGCTGAGCAAACAGACCTGTTTGAAGAGTCCCCTTTCAAGGAATTCTTCCTTCAAACATCTCAAAATCCTCCTAATAATATCTATCTTGAGAACCATGCATTCTTCATTACTTTCACAAAGATAAGAATAACTCATTAGATTTTACCTCAGCTTCAGTTTCTTTAAATATCTTTCTTACTTAGCTTGTTTCACCAGAATTCAAAGCTATCACTTATCCTGATACAAAGAACAATCAGTGCACTCCATGCCAATATCATCCTCAAGCCTTCTAACCCTTTTCCTTGTCCTCTGTATGTTTTCCCTCCTTGATTTAATTTTCCAGTTATCTCCATCCTCCATTTCTCTTGCGCAGTTAGTTTCTTACATTGCTTCTCCACATGTTCTTCCCCTGTGTTTCACTTGCCCATTTTCCAATGGCTATTCCATTGCTAAGCCAATTCTGTAACCATAAAGACAGGAAACTTTTCTTTCCCTGAATTACCTGGCAAGCTGAAACTTTTCTCCTTGATTTTGTTGGTGCCTGCTTCTTCCCACATCTTCCATCACATCTGTAAACTCTCCCTACACTCTTTAGAGGCAAACTGCCCTTAAATTTTCTGCATTATTTCTAATGAGTGACGGTAGATGGAGGAATACTTGCCCCCATATTTTGCCCCACTTACTATAACACACGTTCCATTTCTGTGTCATTCCTCATTGATCACCTCAGTAACTACTAATATCTTCTTATTCCTAGTATTCAGAAAATAAAAGCAGTATTTCTGACCAGCTTGTCCATTTCTTCCTCTTTACTTACTTTTGTGCCTGAGCGCTTTTTTTCTTAAAAAAACCCAAAAACCCCAACAAACAACAAACCAAACCACACCACAGAAAAACAACCAACTCCAAACCAAACCATCAACAAACCCACCCAAAGCTTTCTGCTTAGGTTATCTTTATTTTGTCCCACAGAATGTGCTAAGCGTGCATCACTTGTGATCTATGTCAGGCAGCAGCCCCTCTGACCAAGCGGCATAAAGTAGTATTATATTTTAAATTGTAATTCCTTTTCAGAAATTGATTTCTAAAGGCACGGATAACGTAAATATTACAGTTAAGCCTGAGCCACAATAGTCAAACAATGTACTTCTAAATCTACTAGTACATTTTAGAAAAACAACCAAGATTTAAAATTATTTTAATGTTCTCCTCTTCTTAGGACAGATGTGACCTGGCAGATTGTTCTTCAATTCGAGTGCACTGCATGAACAGGGTAGGGAATAGATAACAATAATAAAACACGGGATTGCTCAATTAAAAATTTTAATGTCTACATACTTCTGTATATTTCAGGTAGATTTATCCAGAATGTCATCGGCTGGTTGTATTAAACTGTGCATAATACTGGCCTGTTGGAAAATTTGAATATTCTTCTTTTTTAAGATAAATGTTCCTAGCAAAAAATGCAAAAAAAAAATTATTAGTAAATATCTTCTCATTATAATATACAAGTAAACTGAGAAACCTAAAGTGATGTAATGCATAAGCACTCATAAATGCTCACAAAATGCAAAATTATTAGAAATTGAATTTAACATAACTAGTATATTTTTCCATAATATATGTCAAGTCCCAAAAGCTTTTTTTTTAATCCTAAAACAGCTTTCAAAAATCTCAGTGAAAAACTCAATTAGTAAAATTCTGAATTTTTGCTTTCATAATCGGAATGTATCAGGTACAGGAAATTCTTTGGCAAAATGTAAGTATGTATGCATGATGAAAAAAACACAAAAAGAAAAAACAAGACTGGGAGAATAGAATATCAAATCTCTTGGTTTCATTTCTTCCCTTTACATATTATCTTCCTCATTTCCCATTAGGACCACAAGACCTGTCCACTAAGACACGTGCCTAAAGAACTGTCTAGTTTGCCAGACACATACAAAAAAAGCTTTCTTTGTGTCATGAGCTTAACCCTGGGCTACCAGAAACCAGCAGTTCTACTGATACTCACTGTTTTTAGTTTCAGAAAACTGTAGTAAATTAAAGAAACACATACCATTTTACACCTGATAATGCAATTTTTTGCAGAGTTAAATATAAGTGTAGCTGTGTCCATCATTACCCCCAGTCGCTATCCTCAGGTTCTGGATTCCACTCAGTGATTAAACCTCTGTAGCCTTTAAGGCATCCATCCCAAGAAATGCTACAGAAATGAGTCTAAAACAAGGTCTCTTTTCACTGCTGTATGGCAACTCTTAAATCTGTCTGATGCAGCTAATCCAGATCTGCTTTCAACCAGATGAGCAGCAGGGAAGGCTGAAATGCATTTGCCTGGTAGCACTTGGATCTGGCAGCGTCATGTTAATGGTTAGACTTGATGATCTTAAAGGTCTTTCCCAATCTAAACGATTCTATGATTCTATTCTCTATTTTCTATCTACAAACTGCCTGTTGTCAGCAGAACTCTTTTAGGAATTCAGCTGCTAATTCAAACATGTAAGTCAGCAGCAATCACAACTGACTCTTTGAAGAGTGTTTAAAATAATACTGAAAAACACACGTAAGCTGAATTGAATTTTTTAGAAGTATAAATGTGTAAGAAGTACATTAAATAGCTGCAAATGATACAAGCCAAGCTATTGTGTTAACGGTAAAAAGATTTATTTTAAAAGAAGAAATTTCTTTCATTACTTACTTTGATTTCTGCTCATGAGATAGCTCTGTGTTGATATCATCTAAAGCTCGGCGGCGTTCCCGATTCTGTCGTTGTTGATGCCGCTCTAAAAGCAAGTGCGCTCTTGCAGCCTGTATGGTTTGCCTGTCCCATTCAGCATCTCTTCGGCGTTCTTCCTCTTTTAATCTCTACAGAAGTGGAAAAAAAGTGCTTCATTTTCTCGTTGTTCCAAGATGAAATCATATATATAAAGCCAGACTGGTAAATTCATTCAGAGAAACTTGCTTGTCTTTACTGAACACTAGGGATAGCATTTGAAGTAGGGGGAAAAAGTAGCACTTCCAAACGAGGTAGGAGCCCATGCATTAGGCAGGAGTAAGATACTGCAGATGCCAAAGCTATCCTTTTCCAGGGAGCAAGACAGACTCTTAAATCTGCACTAGGTAAGAAAATTAGGATCTGCTCTTGACAGAAGTTAATCAGTAGATTACTATTTCTCTCTGACGTGTTGGCTCTCTCTAAAAACCCAGAACAGCAAGATACTTTAGTTGTTTTTTTTAAAGTTCTCAATAGCAAGCATTATAACTTCTTGAGGTCTGAAGTTAGTATCACAGAATCACAGAATGTTAGGGGCTGGAAGGGACCTCAAAAGATCATCTAGTCCAGCCCCTCCACAGGGATCAGTATGGCCTACAATACAGCTACCTCAGTGTAGTAACTGAGCCACTGACATGAGATGAGTAGACCCGAACTTGTTTTGCCTCTGCCCCTGTTACACCATCACTTCCTCACTTTTTGTGTGACCTCACATTGAACTGATTTGAGAAACTGGGCCAGCAAAAAAACCACTTTTCTTGCTGGGGCTCATTTTCTGCTAGCTTAACTATTTGAATGGGTTCACTTGAGGGTCACAGGAGAGCCAAGAAAATGACAATTCTGTCTTCAGCTTTAATAACAGCACTAGATATAACATAGCGTAGCAGACAGTATTATAGGAAAATAAAATAAAATTGAACAGCTATTCATGAGCTGTTACGAATCCAGCCTCTGCACTGAATGACGTAAGTAGCTTCCTACTTCACAATACCTAGGCCTGTACACTTGTGACAGCATAGGAAGAGTAGATCTCTTCATTTTGACTGCCTGCTTCCATAACCTTTAGAGCAGAAATTATTAGCAATATTTAGTTTTTCTATTGTAATTCTATCCCTAAGCCTGACTAGTAATTGTGTGGGCTGGTAGAAAAGAAGTTCCACTGCATTCTTGAATGTTTTAAGACTATGAAATATGCATGAGCAGGGTCACTGGACCTGCTCTATGTGTCTTGCTTGAGTTCCCTGGAGCATGGGAACACTGCTCCAGCCTGACCTGCTTTCACCTTCAGACTCTTCTGCTCATCCCTCGCAGGCAGCTTGTGCAGTCTCAAGTCCTAAACTGCACCATGAAGTTTGATGCACCGTGATGCCTGGGTTCTGGGCTGTGCAGGACCTTGCTCCTCAGCTGAACCACATGGACTATGACCCAAGATCCCCAGACCCCTTGGCCCTGGCCTCCATAGCAATCTTCCTCCAAGCCTAACTCCAGGGCTCCAGCCCTTTCTTGCTGCTCCACTATACTTCCCAGCTGCTCTGGAAACACTGTATCCAGCTGGATTAATTTCTGGTAAAATTCAAATCAATGGGAAACAGTTCTATAATTGGACATGCAGGGCAAACAATAACATTTTCTTCTGCAAACACTGCCTGTAATAGCATTACAGTCAGGAATAGAGAACATGCACATAAATTTAAATACCTGTTTTTCCAGAACTTGTTCTCGTTGAGAGTAACGGATTGCCATCAGCTGATCCTGATTCATTCCCTTCCACCGATCTGTGACCACACGATGCCTACCAAAGGAACTGACTGCTTGTTCAGGGTTTTCAGAAAGTAAGTCTCCTTGAAGGAGGCTGGAAATTTCATCCATGTCATCTTTCACTTTTTGGTACTTTTCCAACTTCTTTCTTTCAGCTAGTTCAGCAGCCTAAATTCAGTGGAAGGAGGAATTATAGTTTTTACAATAGAAAATACTAACTAAAAGATACAACAGAGTTAGTACGTTGTAACACATTTCTTTCCAACTTACATAGTTGTCAACAGCATCACTTGAATATTACGATGATGGTCCCATTGGCTAAGATTGAAAATCTAATACTACACATTTCTTTTACGTTGTCAGATCAGATACAGCCGGTAAATAATTTTAGGGAAGAAAAATTGCTTTATAAGAAAAGTCAGAATTAAATAAAAAAATAATTCCACATTTATCCATAAGCTAATACCAGTTGAAATTTGGAGGCCAGACACAATATGGAAGAAATTTTGGATAAAAATTTAGTCTTGAATCACTAGCCTTTATGTATATTACATATTAAATCTACATGGAGAACATGGTTAAGCACTCAAAACAAACAGAAAGATACCTATGTTAAGCCTGAAGATGCAGCCTTGACTCTATTCCCTTTGCTGACACAAAATGCAAACTTGAATCATATTATATGGAGAGATAAATTGGAGAGATACAGATTTGATGGGTGGATTGTTAGGTGGATAAGGAATTAGCTGGATGGTTGCATCTAGAGGGTAGTGGTCAGTGGCTAAATGTCCAGATGGAGATGTATGACAAGTGGTGTCCGTCAGGGGTCTGGTCTGTACTGGAACCAGTGCTGTTTAATATCTTCAGCAATGATATAGACAGTGGAACTGCATGCACCCTCCGCAAGTTTTCAGATGACACCAAGCTGACTGGTGCAGTCTATATGCCAGAGGGATGAGATGTCATCCAGAGGGACCTGGACAAGCTGGAGAAGGGGGCCTGTGTGAACATCATGAGGTTCAGCAAGTCCAAGTGCAAGGTCCTGCACCTGAGTCAAGGCAACCCTTGTTATCGATACAGGCTGGGGGATGATGTGCTAAAGAGCAGCCCCACAGAAAAGGACTTGGGGGTACTGGTGGACAAAAAGGTAGACATGAACCAACAATGCACATTCACAGTCCAGAAGACCAATCGCGTCCTGGGCTGCATCAAAAGAAGCGTGGCCAGATGATCAAGAGTGGTGATTCTGCCCCTCTACTCTGCTCTGGCGAGACTCACCTGGAGTACTGCATCCAGCTCTGGAGTCTTCAACACAAGGTTATGGACCTGTTGGAGTGGGTCCAGAGGAGGGCCACAAAAATGATCAAAGGGCTGAAGCACCTCTCCTACAAGGACAGGCTGAGAGAGTTGGGTTTGTTCAGTCTGGAGAAGAGGAGGCTCCAGGGAGATCTTATAGTGGCCTTCCAGTAGCAGAAGGGGGCCTACAGGAAAGTTTGGGAGGGACTGCTTACAAGGAAGTGAAAATGAGAATAAGGCAGAGAGACTTACAGACTGGAAAAGAAAACTAAACCAGTTTTACTAAAACAATAATAGCACTAATAAGGAAAATAATGAAATATATACAAATATATACAAAACCGATTTCGAACCCAGGTTACTCTGCTCCTCAGTAGCAATCCCCACTGATGCTGGCAGGCAGGGTCTGGGGAACTCCCATGTTCAGAAGCAGAGGGGAACTGGATACAGGAGCTGGATTCAGGAACTTGGTATCAGGCTCAAAGGCAGAACAACAGATGGAGACCTCCTCGGACGCTGGCCATTGAAGAAGAGGGCTTGATCTCCATCGTCCCTCAGATTAGGGGGCCTACAGGAAAGTTTGGGAGGGACTGCTTACAAGGAAGTGAAAATGAGAATAAGGCAGAGAGACTTACAGACTGGAAAAGAAAACTAAACCAGTTTTACTAAAACAATAATAGCACTAATAAGGAAAATAATGAAATATATACAAATATATACAAAACCGATTTCGAACCCAGGTTACTCTGCTCCTCAGTAGCAATCCCCACTGATGCTGGCAGGCAGGGTCTGGGGAACTCCCATGTTCAGAAGCAGAGGGGAACTGGATACAGGAGCTGGATTCAGGAACTTGGTATCAGGCTCAAAGGCAGAACAACAGATGGAGACCTCCTCGGACGCTGGCCATTGAAGAAGAGGGCTTGATCTCCATCGTCCCTCAGATTTATACTGAATGTGATGTACACGGAATAGAATACTTTGTTGGGCAAGTTTGGGTCACCTGTCCTGTCCATTCTTCCTCAGAGGTGCAACTTTTTACTTCTTTGCAACCCTTTTACTTCCCAGCACCCCCAATACAGCACACAAGATTTATCAGTGACCTTGGTTACTACAGAAGCAAGTATAAGCAAGAGCCTTTCTGCACAGCAGTCCCTGGCAGTAACTATACACATCAGCTGTTACCACTTCTAGTAGCAGACACTGTCTGAAAAACATGCTGCTAACTTCAAGAAGTGGCATATCTTAGAAGAGATTTAGCTGAAAAGTTAAATGACTGAACAGAATTGATTGTTTAGCTCAAATGAGGACACTGCAATAGACCTTCCCTCCAGCTTGTCCAGGATTGCCTCATGCTCTGTTCAAGAACAAACGGCTTGAGAATATTTACTTTTTAAGTAGTACAGCCCTGTGCTTTTCTTGCCAACTAGTAGTTCACCAGTTGGCACATGTACGTTTAGAAAGTGGATGAGAACAAATGAAAAGCAAAAGGTTATGCATCAAGAAAGTCATAGCAAATAACACAGTTCTATGGCATATAAGGTGAAGTTGAAAAATTAGTAGGCAGAGCAACTAGGAAGATATAAACAACTGAGAATGTCAGGACTATCTAGACACATACATAAGAACCTATTTCTTTGCAAATGTTATGGAGAAGAATCCTAACTGAGTAAGCATGGTGATCCATGCCACCAGAGGAGACTGCTAGCCTGGGTTTTTCTCTACATTTATTATTTCTAGAGTTCCAAGTTTTCCCAAGCATCAGCCCTAGCGGCTGTCAAAGAACAACTTTTATTTGCTCCAAGCAAACACAAACAACAATCTGTTACAGATCAGACAGGAGAAGAAATAATGAGTATGACTATCCTAGATTAATAAATTCCACGGCTGAAAACAGTCTTTGTGAGGAACCTCTTTCTCCCACAATAAGATTCTGCTACAGAATCACAATCACATCAAAAGATGCAAATATATATATTCTAGACTCCAGGTAGTCTTAATTTCTGTTATCTCGCTTGCCAAATTAAAATGATTTCTGCTTATATATGAATGATTTCAAGCATGAATAACTGACAATATAAGCTAGCAGAAGTCTCTTCTTACACCAAGGACAAAAGCAATATTGGTGTTCTGGTTAATACGTACTTAGGTGAGAGAAAATATGAGACGAAGGATAGCCTTCCTTTTCTAGACCTACACACATTTAAAATGTTTACAGCACAGGCTCCTTCACCACTGGGAAACGTGGTACCAAACATATCATCAGTTCATTGTCCTGCTAATTGATTCCAGAAGAACAGGAAGAACTATTAGCAATACTTTTGTAAGCAAGAAAGTCATTGGCAATGGCATTATGGCAAGTGGAGGCAGCTGAACCACTGTCACAACAGCAAGTCCTGTAACAAAGCAGGCTGTGAAGAGGCAGGATAGCCTGCCTTCAGACAACTGCTGGGATTCTGTACTAATTCACTAGCAGACTGACCAAAATACATTTCTCCTGGAGTACATTATTTGCTGGGTTTTCTGCGGTTTGTTTGGGTTTTTTCCTGTTTTTTTTTGGTTTGGTTTTTTGTTGTTGTTTGTGGGTTTTGTTTTTGTTTTTTCTGTGTTTGTTCAGTGTTTGGTTTTTAAAAAAAATTAATTCTTTACATCTCCTAAAGATAACGGCAACCGTAAGGACTACAAATGAAGGCCATGGAGACAATGATGGATACAAAGACAAACTCTAAAGAAAATTTCTTCCTCTCTGAAGATGCATTCCCATATTATACTTTATCCAAATTACAGTAACTGAGAGTTGCCTTAGAAAGGGTGGGTTCCTCTTCTGCCAGCCACCAACAGGTAGAGCACATGTGTGTAGAGCAAAATGCAGTGTGAGATGTTAAGGTTCAAACCAGTTACTCAGAATGCTGAAACTGCAGGAGACTCCTGTTCAACACACTGATGGTCAGATACAGAGATTTTTTCAGTGAGGTTCATTCTCAGGCTGAATGACCTAGTCTTCTCTCTTGGGAAAAACATATATAGAAAAATCCCTCTGTAACTGAGCTCTCTCTTGAAGACTATATCACTGAAAGGCCTGGGAACTTGAAACCTCTAGATTACATTTAATAAAGAAGAGCAGCAACTATGCCAGCACATAATTTCAGGGAAAAAGAGCAACTTTTCTCAGACATTCAGCAAAAGAACCCCAAAGACCAAAACAACCAAAAAACTCACTCACCAACCCATGAAAAAAACCAAACCAATAAAAAAGCTTAAAGCTGTGTCATAGTCCAAAAAAACCCACAAAACCCAAACGTAAACTTAACTAACTACCTTAGAAAGAAAACTAGTTTGTAACTCCAATTTATACAACACACCAAGAGATAATAAGAACTAAGAGGAGACTGTTGCCCCAACCTCCATCACAACCAGTCACGGTGAAAACATCATTACTCATTGCACTTTTGTACATCTTCTTTCCCACCGTGTCTCCACTTTTCTAAAAAACAAACCAAGCAACCCAATATTAATTTACCTGGCTTCTATTGAAATCTTTAGTAGCTGCACAAGCAGCACGCCGGTTTTCTTCTTCTTTTCGTTGCTGCTCCATAGTCTTTTGGTCAAGTACAATCCTGTACTTGTCATGAAGGTCATCTAGATTAGATTAAAATGAAATTTAGTCATTCATAGACATGAATGGAGGAGATTAAGGGGAGACCTTATCGCTCACTACAACTACCTGAAAGGAAGTTGTAGCGAGGCTGGGGCTGGTCTGTTCTCCCTAGTGGTGGGTGACAGGACAAGGGGAAATGGCCTGAAGTTGCACCAGGGGAGGTTCAGGTTGGATATTAGGAAGAATTCTTTACTGAAGGGGTTGTCAGCCATTGGAACAGGCTGCCCAGGGAGGTGGTTGAGTCACCATCCCTGGAGGTGTTTAAGAGACGGGTAGACATTGCGCAGAGGGGCATGGTTCAGTGGTGTTGATAGGGATAGGAAAAGGTTGGACTCGATCTTGAAGGTCTCTTCCAGCTGAAAATGTTTTGATTCTATGATGTGCCATATGAGCAAGCTGGGGTGAGAGAAGGAGAGGAAGAGGGAGAAAGGAGGAGGTACAGATAGAGTAAGCTGAATTACATAACTATTTCCAAATCTTACTACCAAAGCTTTCCGTCTTGGAATTTCAGGTGACTCATGAAATCAGTTCATTATGTAGCCCTTCTTAACAGTTAAACAAAGTTAAAATGAAAAGGTATATTAAGGACTACAGAAAAAATGTTTCTCGACAAACTGAAAAATAAGTATTAACTTGTCTGCTCTAAAACAGTTAAAGATTGGACAATTTGGTCTGAAGAAGTAAACACACTATCTAGCATGCAAAACAGATGGTTCTTCAGAATGCTCTGATTTGAGGTGTAAACAGAAATAAAAACTAAGTAATATTACAATCATCACATTATTAAATACAGATTTCTTGAGATATTGAACATATTAGAGCTTGTAAAATAAAAACTGCTGCAGTATTTCTAACAATATATTCTAACTGAATATATTAAAATACTGCTACGCCAAACTGACACAATAGGCCATACTGCATTTTTGTAAGATATGTCAGAATTTCAGAACCAGCAGACAAAAACTGTATTGTCTTCTTTTGTTACCTGCATATTTTTGATCAGCTAATGCGTTCTTCAAGTCTCTCTGTTGCTGAAGAGACCACTCTCTTAACTGCTCCTTTTGAAATTTCACCCTCTGATGATAGTTTAAATCTTCACCCATGAACTTCTGCAAGCCAGATATAGTACATCGAGGATCATTGTCTGAAAGTCGAGCAGGTCTATCCTTCTTTAGGGCTTGTGGATCAGACAAGTCAAATTCACGTCTTGTTTCTGGCGTCTGAAAATTCTTCTGAAATTCACTGAAAGCCTTATTTATGTTTCTGATATCATTTTTCTGTCGTTCTTCTAACATACACATGATCTTATCGTTTTGCTTCATTTCATTAGCTAGGGAAAAATGAACATAATAAAAATACAACTCTTAGAAGTGCATACATAAGATGGAAAACCAAGTTTTTAAGTAGAATAAATAAAATATAAGTCTTTTTATCTTAAGAAAGTCTTTGATCTACAAGCACCAGTCCAGCAAACCCTCTAATGTCAGTAATACTACTTTCTGGTTTTTAGGTATCAATTCTTTTATTAACATTACAATGAAACACATGCATGTAAAACAAAGGCCATTATAAATACTTCTAGAACTATGAGGTTTCATTTGATTAAAACTTGCAGTAGCACATGAAATGTACTGCATACTAATTCCTCCCATATAGTCTTAGTTTACACTTAAAACTGAAATACATTAAATTGATCATTAAAAAAACAAACAAACAAAAAAACCCCGAAACAAAAAACAGGCTCCCAATGAAAGGAATACAGATAGCTGTTTCATAATTCCAATGATTTTTCTAAGCAGAGCACTAAAATAATTGGTTTTTGAAGAGCTTAATAACCCTTTGAAGAGCTTAATAACCCTCACCTATTTAATCAAAATGCTGTAATTGATTTAAAGAAAAACAAACATCCAGAACTGGACATTTTAGGTATTTAAATATAATTCACAAGAAAAGATAATTTCCTCTGTTGCCAGACTACACATTGCTTCTGGCAGTCCCCTAGGAGTCAGTCTGACAGGTATTCTGCCAGCAAAATCACAAGCAGCCGTGGAAGCACAGCATGGAAGTTGGCAGCTCCACTCCAGCTCTTTTTGAAACCCACAGGGAGCTCAGGCTGGGGGACCTTTTCACATGATACCACAGGAAAGCATTCCAAACACAGAGGGCCACAAAAGGTTTTGAGGTCAGGGGACACGGCTTAAACATTTGCATGGCTACGGGTTCTGACTCAACAATGGCTCCTACTTACAGCCCTGTTGTACGTGAGTCTAACTTTTAGCAGTAATAATCTATAGAGGATTCTACAGAATCTATATATTCTGTTGAAGAAGAAGAAGACAGAAAATGGGCATACTCTACAGGAAAGCAATCAAACAAATTTGCCACTGTTACTCTGAAGTCTTTTTAAGTCTTTATATAAATGCTTCTGTATCCTCAGGTCTCTAAACAATGTTATTTGTCAACATTTATTAAAAGAAAACACTGAATTCCTGCTTATTAACAAACATAAACCAGTTTAATCAAATTAATATAAATCTTAAGATACTAAGAAAAACACATACTGTACTAAAGCAAATGTACAAACAGAAACAGGACTACACTTTATAGTATTCAGTTTGTGTATATGAATAGAGTAAAGCCTACAACCACGCTTATATATACATATGTATCTTGATCAACAGATTTATATAGATACAAGGAGATTGGCTCCATTTGGAAATAAATACGGCAATTTGAAGCACACAATGAGAAAGAGAAAGCAGGAAAGACATGGCAAATTACATTTAATTCTTCACAGAAATATCATAGTATCTATGAATATACCAAGTTCTTCATTTCGTGCTTTTTCAGCTGCTTCTTGAATCTTTCTATCCTTGACCTGGGCATCCAATGCATCTTTATCAACCTATTAAAATAAAAAAAAAAGCAACTCTTTAAGAGATACTATGTTTGAACAACTAAAACCAGGCATTGTCAAGTTACAGTGAATCACAGTTGTACAAGGTAGATATAAGAATACTACCTACAGACTATATGTGCGTTGCTATTTGATGTAGGTAACATAAAAAGAAAATCCAGAAACAGCAATTTTCTTTGCTTCATTTTAATGATAGGTATATTCTTTCACAGAATCAGAACAAAACACCAAATTTTCATGATATATAGAGCTATAAATAAAACGTATTTAGCTGCATTACATGGAATATGTCTTCCCCACTGAAGTTTGCATTTTTACTTTTCTTCTTGTTCTGTTCTCATTTATAAAGCAGGTATTTTGATAGTCAAGATGACAGAAGGTTGTAATAGTTCAGACTTGAAAAAAACATAGATGGTTCCCTAAATGTACACTGAAGAAATAACGGGGAATGGAAAGCACTTTTCAGTCTTAACAGAGAGTGAGATTCACACAGTTTCCAAAATGCAATACTGGGTTGACATTTGAGACACTTGCAGACATCTACAATGAGCTGACAGTTACAGTAGAGAATATTCACATCCCTGGGGAGTGGTACCTGAGCAAAGCTGCCCAGGGAAGTGGTTGAATCACCATCCTTGTATGTGTTTAAAAGCTACCTAGATATGGTGCTGAGGGACATGGTTTAGAAGTGGGCTTAATAGAGTTAGATAATGGTGGGACTTGATGATTTTAAAGGTCTCTTCCAACTAAAATGGTTCTATGATTCTACAACATCAGCAAAAGAATCACGTCCCCTATTTGTTAACAGAAGGTAGCAAACTAATAGGCAGAAATGTGGAATTTTTTTTTCTACTAGTCAAATCACTTAAGTCTTTTAAAGATTTGTAAAAAAAAAAAATAATTCAAGAATCTAGTAAACTATTTTGACAGTCTTTGTGTAAAAACTATTCAGATCAAGATAGAAAGACCTAAACAGATCATGGTTGAAAATACGCACTGTTAGTATTGTAAAGGACTACTCACTATACTAATTAGGCAAAGAAGCAGATCTTTAAGCAAGAGCAAAACCATAAAGAACACTATAGGGTATCACTGTCCACTGTCATGGACATTAAATATCAGCTCATTTACGGGTCTCATTTGGGAAATTAAGCTCTCAGTACAACTATAGGTTTAACTTTCAAGTGTTAAAACAACAAATCCCTTGCTACGAACAGTTTGAAGCAGGTAATCTCTCATCTACTTGCATTTTTGTGTAATAGTTCAGATGCTCAGCTAAACTGGTGAGAGAAAGCAAAGAATCTAAAACCACATGAGAAATACTGATATAGTATAACACTGTACAGATTTGTTGACCCTTCATTCTTTGGACTTGGCCTAACTTCAAAGCACAAGAACAGCCCCTTCTGTCAGCAGTCATCATTCGGTCAATGACTAAGGTATATTGAATGATGTTAAACAAAATATTTCCAAAATTCTTCCAATGGTGCCGTCTTCATTTTAAATGTTTGTCTTATATGAATGTACCAAAATGCACCTGGTAAGTTCTGTGAAAGTATTTGCGAAAGACCTTCAGATGGTGTACTTCAGTGTTGCTCAGTAAAGTACAATAAGCTATGGTATTTCGCTAGTTGAGAATTTATGGTTTACATTTCCTTCTTAAGGCTCTACAAAAGCCATCTTACAGAGAAATTATGTGTTTCCCAATGAAGAAATTTGAACTATCTTCCTATACCCATCCTACATCTCTTAAAAAATTTCATTAGCTCCTTCCACTTAGGTATAATTGTTGGCCACCATATGTGTCAGGATGCTGTACCAGGTGCACAACCTGTACTGTTCCTTAAGCGGGAACTGCTACTTTACTCTGCAGCTACAATGACTCTTGCATAAGATTGACAAGAATAAATTCAAGGTCCTGTCAACGTGAAGGTAACTTTCCACTGACTTGCGGCACGTTTCCATACCTGAGACAAGATGGATCAAAATGACATTGTGCAAGTCTACCAGACCCATAGAACCAACAAATCGGACTTATTTTCACCATGTTCGTTGAGCTGACTTTGTGAGTTTCTGCCTCACCTCAAAGCACAGTACATTAAGTTAACTTCTGCAGAGATACTGAAACAAAGGGCTTTACTTTTCCACCAAGGAAAAATGAAATCTTGCCCTTGAACTCTATAGCAGTGAGACACCACTGCATCTGGGGAAGAATAACAGCAGGCACCAGTACAGATTAGGGATGTCCTGCTAGAAAGCATGGAGAAAGACCTTGGAGTCCTAGTGGA